>NC_033629.1:9223763-9373373 GCF_001540865.1 Ananas comosus | reverse complement strand
GGCACTTCGATCAATAGGCAAATGATATAAAAAAGCCACAAAATTTATTTTCTAGATATTTTAAATACTCTAGATCAAGTCTAACAGAGCCGATCGTCGATTCGAAAGTCGACACACGAAAACAAAGTGGAAGCACGCGGAGCGCTCCATACCTTCCATAAGCATACCAAACGCACTATATATATACATTATATATACATAATAATATATATATATATATATATGTAATATAAATGTATATATATGAATATATATGTTATATATGTATATATATTATTTTTTTATATATATATTATATATATGTATATATATGTATATATATATGTATATACTATATATATACAGGAATTAGGCTACTATACTATTTATAGTATCGAGCTCCGTACTATAGTGTTGGTTTTCGACTTTAGGCGCGTTCAATCAACGATCCACACCGTTAAATATGATCTAGGGTATATGAATTTCTTAAGAATAAATTTTTGTTTTTCGATATCGTTTACTTAGTAAATAAATTATATCAAAATGGACGTGGAATTGAATAATCTTTAAAATTTGAGTATAGGACTTTTAAATTCAAGATCAAGAATGTTAACCTTATTTATATAAGTTTAAAGTATTTTCTATCAAAATTTGAAGAAAATTTAGATTTTTCTACACGTTAACTCCAAACTCGTCATAATAGCCATTGAAAATTGATAATTTTGAAATAGTTTTGATATAAAATAAACTATGTCGAAAAAATTATAAAATTTTATTTCTAGAAATTTAAATACCCAAGATCAGTTTTAACGGTGTGTGGATCGTTGATTTGAACGCCCTAAGATCGAAACCAAACTATAGTACGGAGTCCGCGTACTATAGATAGTATAGTAGCTCGCTCTATATATACAATATATATACATATATGTATATATACATTAATATACATATATATGTATACATATACATATACATATATACATTACATGTACATATACATATATACATATAATATACATATACATATTACATATACATATACATATACATAATATACATATACATATACATATACATATATACATATATAATATATTACATATATATGTATATACATATACATATATACATATATATATATATAATGTATATGTATATACAATATATTATATGTAATATATTATATGTTACATACTATACATATATATATGTATATACACTATACAATATTATATGTATATAATATACTAATATATATGTATATGTATATACATATATATCATGTATATGTATATAATATATATATGTATATATATATATACATAATATATTACTCATTGTTATACATATATATGTATAATATGTATATGTATATATGTACATATATACCATATACATATATACATATATATGTATATATACTATATATACATATATTATACATATGTATATTTATATATATGTTATATTATAATATACAGAGTAGGGCTAGAATACTTTTACAAGTATCACCCAAGTGATACTTGTGTGTTTTTAGCCAATTGATTTACTTTTTTATTACTAATAGTCCTTGGATCAAACACTATTCCACCTACCACCACTACCACCCCTACCACCATCATCTCAACCTACATCTCTCCATCCAATGGCTAAAAACACAAGTATCACATGGGTGATACTTTTACAGTATCACTTGTGTGTTCCAAATCACAACCTCAGCATCTCCATGCTTCCAATAGCCAGTAGCTCTCTCTATATCTCTCTCTCTCTCCTACATATATATATATATATGTATATGTATAATATATACATATATATAATATATACATATATATGTATAATCTATATATACATGTTATATATATATGTACTACATATATACATATATACTTATATGTATACATATATACATATATAACATGTATAATATGTAGTAATATATACATGTATATATGCTAGAGCAGGGCTGCTGTGCTCTCAGGAGCACGGAGGCCTCGCGCTGTCCTAAGCCGTTTTCGATGATGGAATTTCGAATCGACGATCGGCTTCGTTAGACTTGATCTAGCGCATTTGAAGTTTCTAGAAAATAATTTTTGCGATTTTTCGATATCATTTAACTAGTGATCGAAAGGATCAAAATCTATAATTTTTTAATGGTTGATATCTCGCGTGGTTTTCAAGTTTAACGGTGTAGAAGTATTCAAATCAGATGAAATTTTGATAGAAAATTCTTTATACTATCTATAACAAGATTTATATTTCTGATCGAAAATTTTAGTGCTATATCACCACTTTTTATAGGATTTTTATTTTCAGCCGTTAAAAATTATTGATTTTGAATCCTTTCGATTGCTAGGTAAATGATATCGAAAAATCGTAAAAATTATTTTCTAAAAACTTTAAATACGCTAGATCAAGTTTAACGGAGCCGATCGTCGATTCGAAAACTCCATCATCGAAAACGGCTTAGGAGCACGGAGGCCTCCGTGCTCCTGAGAGCACAGCAGCCCTGCTCTACATATATACATGTATATATGTATATATGTAGTACATATATACATGTATATATGTACATATATACATGTATATATGTATATATGTACATATATATGTATATATATACATATACATATATATATATATATGTAGAGAGAGAGAGAGATATAGAGAGAGCTACTGTGCTATTGGAAGCATAGAGGATCTGGTGCTTGGCCCTTACATCAATCCCTTTAATCATTTTTAACCTTTGGCTTAATACATTACCCTGTGGGGACCACTCAACCCTAGGGGTATTACTCAACCCTGGAGGACCGCAATCATCCCAACAGTACAATTCTTGATCCAAGGGTCAAAAAGTCGAAAGCATCAAATCCTCTGTGCTTCCGATAGCATAGTAGCTCTACACTATATATATATATATATATATATATAGAGTCCGGCTACTATACTTTTATGAGTATTAGCTTCCTAATACTCATAAGTTTTCGGCCGTTAGATCATACTATTCAACCAACTAGCCACTCAACCCTAGGGGACCACTATCATTTTAAGTGGGGGCCACCATCATCCTAACCACACATCTCATCAATCAACGGTTAAAAGTTTATGAGTACAAGGGTGTCTATACTCATAAAAGTATAGCATCCCCAACCTATATATATATATATATATATATATATATATATACTTTCGAAAGTATAAAGAAATTAGTGCTTCCGACCTTTTGGTCCTTGGATCTAGGGGTAGAGGATCAGAATAATAGTGGTCCTCCTTAGGATTGAGTGGTCCACCTAGGATTGAGTGGTCCCTCTAAGGTTATAATATTAATCCAAAGGTCAGAAATAGTCAAGAGGATTGATCCAAGGGCCAAAAAGTTGGAAGCACCAATTTTCTTATGCTTCCGAGAGAGCCAGCATCAGACCATTAAAAATTATAGATTTGTGAATCTTTGCGATCACTGGTAAATGATATCGAACAAAATCTGCAACAATTTATTTTCTAGAAACTTCAAAATGCGCTAGAATCAAGTCTACACGAAGCCGATCGTCGATTCGCAAAATCCATCACCGAAACGGCCTTAGGAGGCGACGAGGGCCTCCGTGTCCTGAGAGCACGCAGCCCTGCCTAAGCATATATACATGTATATTATGTACCGACAGTATATACATGTATATATGTCATATATGTAGATCATATATACATGGTTTTATTATGGTATATATGGTGGTGTGTATAGTGAGGTAAGTATCATGTATAGTGACGGTATAACATTATATAGTACATATTATGTATATATGTATATATGTACATATATAATGTATATTATATAGCATATAACATATATATTATATATGTAGAGAGAGAGAGAGATACTCAGAGAGGAGCTACTCGTGGCTATTGGAAGCAAGAGGATGCTGAGGTTGTGCTTTGAGACACCCAAGTGATACTTGTAAAAGTATCCCCCATTGATACTTGTTGTGTTTTAGCCATTGGATGGAGAGATGTGAGGTTGAGCATGATGGTGGTCAGGTGGTGGTAGCTGGTGTAGGTGGAATAGTGTGTTTGATCCAAGACTATTAGTATAAAAAAGTAAATCCAATGGCTAAAACACACAAGTATTCGACTTGGGTCGATTACTTGTAAAGTATTTAAGCCGCCTACTTCTGTATATATATACATATCGATGAGCATATATATATAACATATGTATCTATATATGTATATATATGTATAACATATATATGTATTATGTATATGTATATATGTACAATAGTACATATACATAATATACATATATATGTATACAATATATGACATATATTATATGTAATATTATATACATATAATATAGTATATACATCATACATAATAATATTGTATATACATATACATATATATATGTATATGTATACTACATATATATATCGGTAATGTAAATACATATATATATGTATATTTATATACATATATATATGTATATAACATATACATATATTATATGTTATATAGCTATAACATATATATATAATATATATGTTATAATGTATATGTATATATGTATATGTTATATTGATAATATGTATATTGTATATGTGTATATGTAATATATGTATATTGTATACGTATATGTAATATGTAGTTATGTATATGTATATATGTATAATGTATATGTAATATGTATATGTATATGTATATGTAATAGTATATGATATATGTATATGTATACTATACATATAGATGTATATAATCTACCTTGTATATATATGTAGTAAGCTGAGCTACTACTACTATCTATAGTACGAGCTCCGGTACATAGTATTTGGTTCGATCTTAGCGGCGTTCAAATCAACCGATCCACACCGTTAAAACTGATCTTGGGTATTAAATGTTTCTAGAAATCAAAATTTTATATTTCTTCGACATACGTTTATTAGATCAAAACTATTCAAAATTCAATATTTCAATGGCTATTTACTGACGATTTGGAGTTTAAACGTGTAGAAAAATCTAAATTTCTTCAATTTGATAGCAAAATACTTTAAACATATAAATTAAGAGTTATACATCTGATCTTGAATTATAAAAGTCTCATACCAATTTTAAAGATTATTCAATTTCCAGACCGCGCTCCATTTTGATATAATTTATTTACTAAGTAAACGATATCGAAAAAAACTAAAATTTATTCTTAAAAATTCATATAACCTAGATCATATTTAACCGGTGTGAGATCGTTGATCTTTGAACCCCTAAGATCGAAACAGACACATAGTACCGAGCTCGATACTAATAAATAAGTATTCGTAGCCTTAAATCATGTATATATATATGTTATACATAATATATACATATATATTACATATATTATATATATACATATATATATAAATATATATACACATATAACAATGCATACTATAACAATATATAGTAACATCTAATATACGTATATATATACCTATTCATATATAATGTATATTAATGGTACTTTACTATAAGTATGCGTTTGGTTGCTTATGGAAAGTATGGAGCGCCTCCGTGCTTCCACTTTGTTTTCTTCGTGCACTTTCGAATCGACCGATCGCCACTTGTAGACTTGATCTTAGACTATTTAAATATACTAGAAAATAATTTTGTGCTTTTTTATATCATTTGGCCTGATGATCGAAGTGGCTCAAAATCAACGCTGAAATTAAAATTAGCAAAATATGATGAAATAACATTAGAAATTTAGATCAAGTAATGATTCTTTTATATGGTAGAAAGAATTTTCTATACAAAATTCATGTGACTTTGGATATTCTCAACCACAATTAAACTGCAACTGGCTCAGCACCGCCATTAAAATTATTGATATTTGACCCCTTCGATCACGAGGCAAATGAACATCGAAAATCACACAAATTATTTTTTAGGTATTTCAAATACTCTAGATCAACTCAACCGAGCCGATATCGAAAGTCCGAAGCATCGAAAACAAAGCTGAAGCATCGGAGGGCTCCATGCTTCCCACTAAATACCAGCCTACCTATATATATATAAGAGAGAGAGAGTTGACTGGGCTAACTCATAGTAGCAAAATCTCATTGTTGCTACCAGGAAAAAACTTTGATCAACCTTTTCATTATTTCTAACTTGAATAAATATATAAACCAGTGGGACCACTCAACCCTAGGGGGACCACTCAACTCTAACCCGACTAATACATCTTGACGCCTACACAATTTTTAATCCAAGGTTAAAAACTTGATACAATAAAGAACGTTTTAACTATTAAAGTATCGCAGGCATAATTCTATATATTATACTAACGACTACTACTATGGCTATTAATAGCACCAGTCATTGGTGCTACCAATTTTGGCACATTGGATTAAGAGATGTGGTAGCGATGATGTGCGTCTCCCTACGGGTGAGTGGGTGGTTGGTTGAATATGTATGATCTAACGGTAAAATGATCAAAAGGTAAGCTAACGTCGGCGATAAAACTTGGTAGCACAAGTGCCGACTTATATATATATATATATATAATATATATATATAGTATATATATATATATATAAAGAAAAGCACGTATTTCAAATTTCGTCTGTCGATAGACCCATTTTTTGGTGGAAAAAAAATATTGATTCCTCTGTTCTTTCGTTAAATAAATAACATAATGAAACAACTTTAATTTCTGTTTACCTCTTAAAATAAAAGAAAGATACACTTATCCAATTTTTTTGCTAACCGAAAGATATTTAACGTCGTGAATTCTAATTGGTTCATCTAAAATTTTATTTAACTATTTTTATCTCTAAAATATGAAAAAAAAATTCTTGACTATTCACAAATTTTTGGCCAGAATCATTACTATAAATTATATTTCAATTCAAACTTAAATATAATTAAAATTATAACTTTGGCGGACTATCTATTATTATAATGGGAAATAATTAAAAGAATGGATTGGATTAATAAATTTGTTAAAATCATATTTTTGAATTTAATATAATATTACAAATTTATGATGCAATTTGTTAAAAAAAATTTATTCATACTTATTTATACTTCAATCTTATGAACCGGTTATAATCAACTGGTTAAAAAAGTATGAGAAATACAAATAACTCTTACTTTATCAATGCTGTTAAAAAGTAACACACTTCTCTATCGCTATTAATTTACTAAACATTAAGAGTTGAGTTATACTAAATTGATGAACTTAAAAGTTTAATTTTCTTGATTGTTTCGAATTATGCAAAATCGATAATCACTCCCAGTTTATATTTAAAATTTAAATTTAATATACCTAGCAATCCTTTATCTACTAAATATCAAAACATATGAACATTTAGAAAACACAATTGTAGTCTAAATACTTCTGATATAATATATTGATTTATTTCAATGTTAGTTGAAATTCTACCTCTAAAATAAATCATATAAACTAACATCTGTTAAACCGTGCCATTCTGCACGAAGGCCTCAATACTAGTAGTTATAGTACTATCATATAATATAGTATATATATACTATATAATTGTAACACTATAAAGTATATAGTAGTAATGCCTATAAGTAATATAATAATATATAACTGGTATGCTTATACTATAGTATCTACTAATATATCGTATGAATTATATATAATACAATTATATATATAGTATACCCTACAACTTATACGTATATATATCATACATAGTATACAGTACTAATATATAAGTTATATAATATATACAGGTCACTATATATAGTATACTTATAGTATAGTATATAATATTATACATAATAATACATGTCATATATATATAGCATATAGTTCGGCTACTATACTTTTTATCAGTATTGGCTCCGCTTATACTCATAGGTAGGTGGCCTTGCGTTCGGGAAACAAGGGGGGAATAAGCTCTGTTCCCCGCCTTATGTTCCCACACGCAATGTTGGCTTCCCGGGAACAGCTAGTTTCGCGGAATGCTGAACTGAGCAGGTATACCCGAGCTGAGACTGCTGTGGCCTCCCCCGCCAGGCCGACACCCCCCCCCCGCTTTTCGGAACCAGAGCCTTGTTCCTTGCATGAAACGAAGATTAATTCAAAATCAAATTTAATTGTTAATGGCAGTAAATTATTAAATTAATCTAATTAATATATTTAATCATTATTTTATTATTTAATAATTAAATAATTTAAATAATTTATTATTTATAATTAAATATTAAAATTACATAATTATTATGTATTAATTTATTATTTATAATTCATTAATAAATAATTAATAATATTTCTTTATTTTTTCTATTAATAATTATTAATAATATTATTCTTATGACAATCGATATATATTATTAACTTATTATTATAATTAATTTTATAATTAATAACTTATGTTTATTTATTATTAATTATTAATACTTTTTATTCTTAATAATTAATAATCGATATTTATTATAATTATTATTTATAATTAATAAGTAATAATTAATATAATTATCTATTTATTGATAATTAATAATAATCTTATTCTTAATAATTAGAAAAATGGATATATTATTCATTTATTATTTTTATCAATTAAATTATTATTCATATTATTATTAAATAAATATTAATATGAATTAAATATTAATAATAGATAATCCATATATTATTATTTATTATTTATAATAATTAATAAGAATAATCTAATAATAATATTATTTATTAATAATAATAATTATTAGATATATTAATTAGATAATGCCATATATTAATTTATTATTTATAATTAATTATTAATAATATATTATTATTGTATAATAATATTAATAATTATATTTCTAATTTATTTTTTAAGTAATATTTTTATTACGTATATTAGCATAATATAATTTTAATTTCAAATTATAACCTTCTTCCTCTTGTTTCAATCTAACGCATCCAAACACTATTTAGCTTATTCCTAAGGAAACCCAATTTTCATCCAAACGCAAAATTGGTGCTAGTTGCCTGCTTATCACCTGCACTTGTACCTATCCCTAAGAACAAAGCAGTTCTATACTTATACGCCGAACAACGCAGCCATAAGTTTCGATCCCTGTTAGATTATTCTATCATCCATTCTTCACGCCGTTCGATCATACTATCCAGCCAACTACCCCTCAACCCTAGGAAAACACTATCATTCTAAGTGGGACATCATCAATCGCCACCTTAGCAACCCCATCCATCAATCAACGGTTTAACAAATTTATGAGTACAAGTGGTTCTAACTCCATAAGATTATTTAGCGCCAGCCTATAACATATACTGTATATACATATATATATATATATATATAATATATATATCATATATATATATCTATAATATATATTATAATGTATGTTTATTATGCGTAATAGAGTCCGGCTACTATACTGATTATGAGTACGACCGCTCCTTCGGTATCATAAGTTATTTCGTGATAAGAGTTTCCCGACTCGAAGATCCCCACCGTTAAATGTTATCTAGAGCATTTGAAACATCTAGAAATCAAATTTCATAATTTTTCGATATCATTTACCTTACGATCACAAAATTGACAATTTTTAACGGCTGGTATGGAATACTTGCTAGTTTAACGGTGCAAAAGAATCCGAATAGGTTGAATTTTTGATAGAAAATTCTATTCACTACCTAGATAAAGATCAATAACTCCGATCTTAAATTAAAGGATCCGATCATCCACTTTTAAGACATTGTTCGATTTTGACCATTCATTTTATGCCCGCTTGATGGACTTTATTATGATTTCGAAAAGTTACGAAATTTATTTTTTAGAAGTTTCAAATACTCTAGATCATATTTAACGGAGTGGATCGTCGATTCGGAAGCTCCATCATCGAAAACAACTTATGAGTACGAATGACGCAATACTCATAATAGTATCATAGCCCTACTCTGTATGTATATATACATATATATATATCTTTCATAGGCTGTATATCTTTCTTAGAATAAAATAAAATTACGATAATACTTCTACTTCAAATTTTGATAGCTCGGATTTGACTGTTTTACCCTCGTAGTTAACTTTTAAATATTTAAAATTGTAGATTAATTTCTTACAAATAAATCCCTTAATATCGTGCACTTTTTATGTACTAATTATATAAAATTTATAAAATATAATTTATAGAACTATCATAAGAATTAGATAGTTACCAATATATGACATGCATAAAAAGTAAAGGTTTTATCTGTGAAGTAACTTTCATATGTGAAGTTCAAAATTACATAATTCTTTTATTAGAATATTATCTTCTAATAGTAAAGTGCGGATTATTCTCTTGTACTTTTTAGGAGAGGATATAATTTGGAATATGAAAAATATCTAATTTGTCTATAAAAATATGAACCAACAACTCTAAAAAGTGATTGTATAACATGTAGCATCAAAACTAAAATTTATATCATTCAAAAATTAATATGCATTAATATCTTGCAAGTAGCACTTGTATAAGCATCAAGAAACAAATACACAGTGCGTATATGTATGTACATAGGTACAATATACAAATTACTACATTTTTCCTCCTTTTTTTTTTTTTTTTTTTTTTTTTTTTTTTTTCTTTTGTATATGGTTTATGCGAGGGATTTCTCAGCTAATTTCTTAGCTTGGTATAGTAGTACAATTAAGTGGCATTATGTATCACATCAAAAGATAATTAATGCACTTGAATTTCACATGTTACTCGATTAATCAATTATTTATTTATTTTTATAGGTGACACGATTTCAAGGCGATGGATATGCTATTGGAATCAGCTGTAGCCTCCTCTTAGCTGACCCTTTGTTTTTAATCGAATTCCTCAAATCATGGGCTGAAATCCAAACCCAAATGCTAGCCCAAGGCCTCCTTACGAAAACCTCAATTTTCCACTTGGGCTATTTCCAGACGCCCACCCATCCCAAGCACGTCAAATCTATCCCCTTTGATTCCGCTGCTGAAAATACCGCCACTATTTTATTCAATATATCTTACAATAAAGGCCGAGACGAATTGCCCTACAAGGCGATCGCCTCTGCTTGCCTGAAGGAAGCTGCAGGGAGAGTCAACAGTAAAGTAGT
The DNA here is from genome assembly GCF_001540865.1 of Ananas comosus. Classification (NCBI taxonomy): domain Eukaryota; kingdom Viridiplantae; phylum Streptophyta; class Magnoliopsida; order Poales; family Bromeliaceae; genus Ananas; species Ananas comosus. Next base: position 9,362,320 of record NC_033629.1, on the reverse strand, counting down.
GGACAAATTCTGTCTCATGATCAACTACGGCAATAGTATTCCCAAGGACTTGAGGATAGAATCATGCAGAAGGGCGGAGGTACCGTCACCACCTGTCGATCTTCGATTGGACAGCTCGATTAAGGTGGCGCAGTGGGACCAGTTGGGGATTGAGGAGTTGGTACTAACACAAGGAAATAAGCCGGTTCATGTGTCATACCATATGGTATCTCCTTCCTCCTTTTCTTCTAATAATGAAGGGTTGGTGGTGATCATGTCACCCTACAAGGAGATCAAAGGTGTGTTTGAGATGATGATAAGTGTGACAATCCCTAAGAAGTAGAAATTGCTAGTCCCCATGTTGCTATTATTGGTGTTTGTTAATTGGATTAAATGTGCTTAGAGAATTGATTTGTAATAAAGGATGTTTGTTGTTACTTGCAGACCATAATAAATGTTTGGTACTATTCTTTCTTTGGCTTTGTAAAGATGGCTGTGAAGGGCAGTGTCCTAATTTTTTGAGTCTTACTATGTTAGCAATTAATGAATATTTAGAAGTGTAGGCAAAGCTGCTATAAAACCTTATACTTGTCGTAGCTTCAGCAGAAGAACTTATCAGATTGTCGTACTCGTCTTATAGCATCCTCGATCTACGACGACCTTCTGGATCTTCGATCGAACGTCGTGTCTAAATCTCCCTTAAAATATCCTAATTCTCACAAAGAGATAAAGATAAGAATAGATATCCTGATTCTCATATAGAGATAAGGATAAAAATATCAATTAGGATATTAGAAGATCATTTCTTAATAAATAAGAAACATATAATTTATTCATATCTTTAACTTATTAGTATAAATAATAATCCATATCTCATTTGGATAGGGATGAAACATAACCGACCAATATGGACATATCACATGGCGACAATCCCCCACTTGGCTATATTGACCAATTTTCTCTTATACATTTTACTCATCATAAAGGTAATGAGGCATGCGACTTGACGAAAAAGCGTAATATAGGAGTGCTATATTATTTCAACATCCAACAAATGTAACACATCATTGACTAAATTCCTCTATGTCCTAGATATCTCAATACACACCGGATCAAGCATCACAAATCCGTCTCCAGTAACGATAGAGCTCGATCCCACAATCATTTCTCCTATTCATAATTATCTCAAGCAACACAACTGAGATAATTAACCACCCGAGCAATGAGTTACAAGACTTATATGTGTGCTATCCAAATATCTTCCGCAACTTGTCACATTAATTTATGTCGGTCTAAGCATTTTACTAGACTTGCTCCGTGAGATCGTATTCTCATGACCTTGAGATATATGTTATGTTAGTTACATCAGACCTCTACTTCATAATGCAGTTCTAAGTCGAGAGCAAAAAAGGTTTATTGCTCACACAATGACATAGAGGGGAGAACTTGTATCATTGTACTAACTAATCGACAAGTGTATACAGAATGATATATATGTTATGGCGGAGCTCCCACTCCATGGGCCGTACAAGCCTAGATCAAAGTACCACTTAGGCGCTTAATCTAACTGAAAGAAGGGCTAAAGTGCATGCCCTCTTGAGTTGTATTAACGAATATATAGTACAAGAGATTGTCTTACTATAGTAACAATGACTACTATAGTAAGAGTATAACTAGGATTACATACTATATAATCCTACTCTATAAAAGGCAATGATACTACTCTATATAAGGCAATAATGCACAATATCCTAATATAGCTAAAATATATCGTAACATCCTAATATAGATAAAATATATCGTAACATCCCCCCGCAAGCTAAGCATTCGGTGGTCGGATGTGAAGATTGAGCCGCAATATCGAAAACCGAGAGGATGACAGGGGCTTGGTGAAAATGTCGGCAAGTTGCTTGTCAGAAGGGATATAAATTAAGGCCAAATCACCAGACTGAACTTTTTCCTGCAAAAATTGATGATCAAGTTCAATGTGCTTCGTGCGAGCATGGAGAACAGGATTGGCCACAAGATAGGTGGTGCTGAGATTATCGCAATAAATACTGATAGAGCGCCATAAGAAAACACGAAGGTCACGAGGAGACGACGAATCCAGACTGTCTCAGCAAGTGTGTAGGCTACAGCACCATATTCTGCTTCAGAACTAGAACGACAAATGGTGGGTTATTTCTTAGCGGACCAGGAGATAAGATTTGGCCCAAGAAAAATGCAATATCCAGAAGTAGAGCGACATGTATCTGGGCAACCAGCCCAATCAGCATCAGCGAAGGCCACAAGAGAAGGACTGTCGCAGTGAGAGATAGGAAGGCCATAAGTCAGCGCCCCCCGAATATAACGCAGAATACATTTGACTGCTTGCATGTGTGGTTCATGAGGTGCATGAAGATACTGGGCAACAGAGTTGACGGCATATGAAACGTCCGGCCTGGTGAAAGTGAGATACTGGAGAGCACCAACGATCTGACGATAAGTGTATGGATCCTCAAGAAGATGCCCTTCATGGGAAGAAAGACGAGATGTTGGCGAAAGAGGAGTAGAAACGGGCTTACTATCAAGAAAACCATGTCGCTGAAGCAATTGATGCGCATATTTTTGTTGAGATAGATGAAGACCAGAGGGAGAAAGATGAACCTCAATACCCAAAAAATAATGCAGCGGTCCGAGATCCTTCATGGCAAATTCGCGTTGTAAAGTAATGATAAGAGCATCGAGAAGAGATGAGGAACTACCGGTGACAATAATATCATCAACATTCAAGAGGAGAACAAGAGTGCCAGAGGAAGAATGACAAACAAACATTGAGGGATCAGCAGTGCTGTGTAAGGACCGAGATTTTGGCAGTGTAGCTAAACTCTCAGTTGACGATGTTTTGTGTGTAATTTAATAACAAAAGAACTCGTCAAGTTTCAGGAGAAATCGAGTTAGAACGGAGATTTTACGCGATCTCCAAGTTTCACTTAAAGTGAATAGTAACTCAGTTTTCCGGAGAAGCCACGGTGCGAAGTTGGCTTCTGGCGCGTATCGGACTTCGTTCATAGCAGTCCAATAGCTCGTTTCGAACGGTTTGGTTATTCTAGAACCGATGGAGCTGACGGATTTTGAGTTTGACGCACGAATTTCGAGAAAATCCGAAAATACGTGTTTGTGCGTAGTTCTTCTGTTGGAGAGATGGATCGGATTTCGTCGCGAATCCGTGAAGGATCGAGGCGAAATGAAATTGTGAATTTGTTGTCTCCATCGTGCTGATCGCATTGGTGCGATCCGTTCGCAAATCTGACGGACGGATCTGCGGAGATCGTGCGTTGATGAGAAGAGGTCGGTGAGGGCAAAACGGTATTTTCGCGAAAGTCGCGACATTTTATGTACCGTTTTGCGTGAGATCGTACGTGGAGGGGTATTCGCGTGTTTTACACGCGCTGTGAGGGACTCAGTATTAAATACTGAAGTTTGATGGGCTTTTCCGCAATTTGCACCTTATATATATAGTGTACCTAGGGTTGTCTACCTTGGAACCTAACCCTAGCCATCCCTAGCTAACCCTAGTCGCCCCAGCCACCTTCACCTCGCTCCCCTGCCCTAGCCGCACGCCCCCGGCCGTGGGCGGCTGAGCCCCGGTCGCCGCCGAGCCATTGTCTTCCTCCCTCTCCATCTCTCTCTCCTTCAACCTTTCTTTATCTCAGGTTAGGGGCAAGCCCGAGGTTGCTCTCCTCTCTAGTGCTTCCCCTGGAGCCCCGGCGACTATCCCCGGCCGACCGCCGCCGCCCCTGCGGGCCGCCGCCGCCGCCGCGGCCATCCTACAGCCGCCCCAGGTCTGCTCGGGCCGAGCAGACCTGGTAGCTTCACCCCCGCGCCGCAGCCGCCCTTGTCCACCCCTGCGATCTCCATCACGGCCTCCGGCACCCCCTCCCCCGGCCGGAAGGGTCACCGCCGCCGCCACGCGCCTTGGGCGCTGCCGCCCAGGGCTGAAGACTGAGCCAAGCTCGGCGCGGTTGCGCCCGAGCCGCGGGCTGCCGCCGCCGTCGCCCACCGCCTCCTCCTCCCCCTCTGGCCTCTGGGGACCCGCCGCCGACGTCCCCGACCTGCCCGTGGCCGCAGCAGCCCCTGGACCCGTGTCCTAGCTCGTGTGGGCTTGCCTTTTTCCACCGCCGCCGCCGCTGCTTCCAGCCGCCACCCGAGGTGAGCTTGGTACTCCTCACCTCCCCCGCAACCTTCCCTGGCCCGCGCGCAACCCTCCGTGCCGCCGGTGGCCGGCCGGAGCAAGCTTGCTCCGGCCAAGCCCGAAATAGGGCTTAGTCGAGTAGGTTTGCTGGTCCGAGCTACCCGAGGCTCCCCGACCTCTGAGGAAGGGAGCACGGTGATCGTGGCAACTTTCTGATCATCGTGCTCACCTTATATTTTGTCGGGGAGACTCCGTTTCGCTGTTTCGGCGGTGTCGACCCTATTAAGCCTTTTCGGCTGCTATTCCGTGCTTGCGTGCATTTTTTCGGTGATTCGAGGCTATTCCGATGCCTCCGGAGGTGAGCACGGTGATCGTTGGTCAGTGCTGATCATAGTGCTCACCTTACTTTGGATCAGCGGATGTCATATCGGCCTGTTCGGTGCGATTTCCCCCGACTGCGCGCTATTCACTGAACATTCGGGTTGCTCCCGCGCTTCCCACAGTGAGCCGTTGCCCTCCGGATTGTGAGCACGGCCTCCGGCATGTCGATACCTGTCAGTACGTGCCTCGGCGGAACTTAGAAGTTCTTGGTTTGTGAGAACGAGCCATAGAAGTCGCCCGATTTACATAAAATGATGGATTTTATGTAAACATAGGGACTTTTATGCATTTGTACACCTTGTGGCTACTGTGGGCAGTGCATTGGTGTGTGTGGTGACCTTCGGACTGATTGTCCATGATCTGATAGCTTTTGCGAAAATTGAAAAGTCGATTCCGGCGCATTTTTCGGCGAAATTCGCCGAAAGAACGCGGTTTCGGTTCGGATTTCTTCCGACGTGGTTTGGTTATCCTGTAAATTATTGCTGAGCCTTGTTGGCTGGTCACCATCATCATTTTGTGGGTTCGGTGATGATGGGTGAGCGACGGTGGGTTTCGGTGTCGAAATAGACACTTTCGGGAGCCCGGATTCGTACAATTATCCGGCAATAATTGTGTAGCGGTGTTATCTTGTGTTTGCTGCCAAGACATCCAAACAGGAGTGTTTTGTGGCAGCGGGTGACTCGTGGTACGCTCGGCAAGTTTCGGGACACTTAGTGGGTCCCGACGGCGTCCCAGTGTAGTTTTCAGGACTTCCGGTGAGTTACGGTGATTGGTTTTGGGAAACCGATTACAGGGATCTTTTGTGGAGGTTGTGAGTCTCGTGCTTTGGGTTAGTGGGCTAGATACTGACCTGGTGGATCTTCGTAGGTCCGGTTGACTTGTGCATACCCAGTGTTCCGACGCGACAGTGACAGGTGGATACTTCGATCCGACGTCGGTACAGTGGTGCACGCTCGGTGATAGTTTCTTACCCTTACTCTGCTATTGTTACTATTGCATAGTACATATTGAGCGTTGCACCCATATTATTCCATTATACTCTGCTCATTGTTTGCATGCTTAGTATCCTGAGTAGGAGTAGAGTAATTCTATCTATATGCATATCTGTTGACCTGGTTGGTCGGTTGTTGCATTCTATATCTGTTGACCTGGTTGGTCGGTTCTTGTTCTTCGTATCAGTGACCTTGCTGGTCGGTTGGACTTTGTGGACTTTGGGTCCAAGTAACACATCGACTCTCTCGTCATGTGTTTCGATCTGGTTGATCGAGGTTCGGCGTTGTACGCCCTGGTTTCTGGCTTCAGCCTAGGCACCGGCTTTAGCCGGGTTTCGTTTGAGCATATCAGCATGATCTAGTCACAGCACTGTGTATTCTAGACACCAGGTTGGTTTGGCCTCCAACCAAGGGGTGTACGTATCCGGATAGGTTGTCGGTGACGCATGAATAAGCTCGCAGTGTCTGCTCTATGACAGGCAACGCTTGAGGTCTGCAGACCAATATAGCAGCATCAGATTGGGTATATTTGGACTTATCGTCTGGTTGACGCATATAACTATAGTAGCNTTATAATTTAAAATTTAAAAATTTTAAATTTTTACATTTAAATTTTAAAATCTAAAATGTCAGATTTTAAATTTTATCTGAAATTTGAAATTTGAAATTTGAAAATCTAAAATTTGAGATTTGAAATTTAAAATTTAAAATTTAAAATTTGAAATCTATTTTTCAAAATTTAAAATTTAAAATTTAAAATTTAAAAATTCAAAAATGAATATGAAATTTAAAAATTAAAATTAAATTTAAATTTAAATATTGAAATTAAAATAAAAATAAAAATTTAAAGTTTAAATCTAAAATCAGAATCAGATTTCAAGAAACAGCTTTTTACTGCTTCTGATTCTGGAGTCTTCAAAATGAGTTTTCTGATTCTAAAAAGTAGAATCAGATTTTAAAAGTGAGTTGCCAAATAATTTATTGAGCCGGAAATCACTTTTCAGCCCAAAAGCGCTTTTTAAAAGCTAGGCCATACACCCCCTAATCCGATCCCTCATTAGTCGAATCACTTGATTCGACAGTGGGCGTAAGTTTCGAAAGTCATCATTCATAGCCACTCCACCTCCTCGCGCACTTTCCGAAAGGAGGGTTTCGACCGAGTCAGCGGTCAAAAAAATCAGCTCGCAGCCGATGCCAAACAGCGCATTATGGGGGCTAGTGCAGTTTGGCCTGACTTTGCATCGTTGGCAGTGCAGTTTGGCCGCCCCAAACAGTGCCGGGCCAAACAGCTACTTTTTCTAACTGGAAAGCAATCACACTCCATCTTTACAAACTACAAAGGATGAGATATTGATGACGATTTCTAACCTAATCAAAATAAACCAAAGAAAAAAAAAAAAAGTTCAGACGTTGGATTCAACACTAATCAAAGTAAAATAATAGGAATCTATCTATTGCCGATCCCCAATCAATACGAAGATAGAAAAAAAGGAAAAGAAAAAGAAAAAGAAAATAATTTGATGTTAGTTCTCAATCCAGAGAAGAAAAAGTAAATTGAAACTCCAACATTCTCTATCAAATAGGGTCAATCCCTGTTTAATCAAAAAAATAAAAATAAAAAAAAACTCCAACATTAAGCCCAAATAAAAAAAAAAAGAAATAAAAGATATTCAAATTTCATATCAAGCACCAAATCTTCAACAACATCCAACTCTAGTCCAAACACAGAGAATAACTCTTAAATTCGATCATCACGAGAGTTCTAAAAGATCTTGAAGGAGATCCAAAAATCTTAACAGATATCAAAGAAAAGAGAGTCCTTAGAAGATATATGACCCAAAAATATATAGAAGATAATAGAGAAGGAATTGAAGAAAAAATCGATTAAACTGTTTTTTTTTTTTTTTTTTTTTTTTTTTTTTTTTTCTGCTGACTGAAAATTAGCCAACGGAGAAGTCTGAATGAAAACTCTGAACAGTCGCAATAATTACTAGATAGATTTTAATAGACATGGCGTGACTTAAACTGCATCTAATTAAGAGCGGGAATGACTCTCATATGATCATCAGTTGAATAGTAACAAGAGGAATCAACTAATAATAATTATAGAGGCTCAGAATTAGGGTTAATTGCTTGGTTCTAAAAATCATAGAAACAACCAGTACGTACAACTTTTATGAGTTGTAAAAATAAATTATGTATTATTAAAAACTTTAGAAGCCTCGTAATTTTTATTTTTTACTTTTTTGGTACAATTAAAGGTCCCCAATCCTTGACTTAATGCCTACATTGTCGATGGTGTGGTNCATCGGACCTAAGCCCACACATATTTAAGAAAATGACATGTCAAATAAAATTCATCAATACGATGTCAAAGCTTAAATGTAATAGCTATGAATCCATTTATTTATATATAATAAGTCTCATTCTCTTATTAATTATCTCATGCAGTCTAAGTTGTGCCATAAATTCAATATAAATAAATATACAACGGTAGCAGTGACCGCGACGGACGAGTGCGAAGCAGACGGTGCCGTGCACGTATATATTTTTAACCCAATAAATGAAACCAAATGAAAATAAATCAAGAAATTCTTTTTTTTTTTTTTTTTAAAAAGGCTCTAATTATTAATTGGACACCTGGTTCAAATTAATTAGCGAGGAAGATACCACGCAGGCTGGTGGGAGGTGGATCAGCTTATTAATTGCCCCAATTGTGACCACTGCACGACCAATCTCAGCCGCCCGATGAGCCTACCTCAGCCAGCCACCGTTGGATCTGTCCTCCTTGACATCGCCATCGCCCGTCAATCAATCCAACCAAAACGAGCCGCTTTCTTGCGGCATTCATTCACAGTCCACCGGGCACCACCAGCCCACCCCAACTTATTATTAATGCTGAGCAAAACGTAGGTGACTCCTGTTCTGTACCTCAGTTTGAAAATGCTTCACCTTCACTCAACTTTTCCAACAAGGTAAACTGTGTTTTTGATCCTCAAACTACCGTTAGCGCGACACTTCAGTTTTCGAAATTTAACTCGTCGCAATTTTTGGCTCGCACAACGAGACATATGACGCTTTAGTCCTTAAATTTTAATTAGTTGTAATTTCTGGTTCAAACTATAAGGTGTGTGTGATACTTTAATTCTCAAAGTTTTTTAGTTATTATAGTTAATTCTCACAATTCAAATTTTTTTTGAATAAGTATTGACGAATTATTGATATCGAAGTGATGTAATATCTTAATTATTATTGTATTATCAATTACGATATTACTTTAGTTTATAAAGTTTGGTGACTAAAATATTACGTACCTCATAATTTAAGCCAGACTTATTAAAATTTAAGAACTAAAATGTCACGTGACTCATATGTTGATAACCAAAAATGTACATAACTAGTTTTTAGAATATGTTTGATTCATGATTAGAATGTGTATAGAAAATTAAATTAAAATGCATTAGAATAGAAAGTAGAATACGAATGATCCATAAATATTTTATTTATTATTGGATTGGAATGAACATTTGGGTCATTTAGGATTTGAGAGAATGTTTTGATCAAATGAGAACAGAATGATGACGGAACATGAGAGGAAAATATTTGTGAGAGAGTTTTGAGTAGTTTAGTCTTGAATGCGTCAATTCAGAGTTCAAAGTCAAATTGAGCTACTAATAGAGCGGATCATTTTCATTTCAGAATGGAATGAGAATTAAAATTCGATTTCTGTAAAATAGACAATGTACAGCTATCCGAGTTTGCGAATTTTATTTAGATATCAGAGTTTAAAATAGATGAACCAAATAATCCCTTATTGTTTTGATTTATACCTTTTATCAACTTGTTTTAGGTATGCTCCTGCACCAATAAGATAATTAGAAAATATTTTTACGTACCGACCGTCTCTAGAGCAAGTGGCAAAGGGCTTGGTGATTGGTATCCGAGACCTAAGTTCGAATCCTAGTTGATTTACATTTCCAGCTAAGTTTATTTCTAAATGAAATAAATGAAGCGGGTAGCATGCTACCTATCTGTCAAAAAAAAAAAAAAAAGAGAAAAAAAATATATTTTTACGTCTTAATAATCGATGAATGTGTAAAACCTATGTAAAGCAGGAAAGTAATTGAGACAACACAATGTTGTCGTGAGAAGGAGCTGAACTTTCATTTATATCTGAAGTCTATTGCCATTATTGTTTTTTATTGTTGCCGCTGTTGTTTTAAATCTCAGCTGCTCCTGTGTCTCTCGTTACTCTATATAGTTATTGATAATTGAGATCGAACATAAAAAGTTTCTAACTTTTTTACTGGAAGAGAAGTCTAATTAAGACAATTAATTGGATAGTACGGTGTATAAATGAAATAAGTAGAAGTTGAAGGGGCAATTTTAAACTCGACCATAGTCCTCTTAAACTGCAGCACTTTTTGCAATTAAACCCCTCAACATTTAGTTTTTGGCAATAAAACCCTCTAAAGTTTATTGAATATATAGGTCAATTGGTACCTTCCCTCAAGTAAATTTACAAATCGAACGGCCATTTGAATCACGTGTTTTGCAGATGCATAATCTTCCATTTTCATTACTTTTATCACATGTTAGAAGAGAAGAAAATCTTATTTCAGATTTTCAAACGAGCGACCAAAATAACTTAGTTATTAGTAACTTCAATTTAGGAAAGAAATCTATTTTAAATTATTTAATAAACTTTAAACAGTATAATTGACAAAATTACAAGTTTATATATCTATTTGCACAAATGTTAAAGTTTAGAGGGTTCTTCTATATTTTAATCCATTGGTAAGGATGGCCCAACCTCTTATCAATAATCATCAATAATTAATTTTGATATCAATAATCAATAATCAACAAAGAGATATGAATTGGGAGTTTAGAATTGTGTATGTGTCCATTAGCCATGATCCGAGCGTTCCGCCTCCCACCAATATTGATATTACAATTTGGTTGTCTTTTAGTTTTTGAATAATGTTATATTTACAATAAATTTACAAACTAGTATAGTGACACTATTTAATTGGTAAAAAAGTGTAAATCACGAGAAGATTAGTATTATTTATAATTTCAAGATTAAAATTCAGCCATTGAATTGTATAGTTTTTGTAAAATATTATGAAAATTTTTTATAAAATTCACATAAATTTCATATATTTTAATATAATTATCTCTGAATCTGATTTCGGTTTGTTTTACGAATTCTTCAATGCGCCTAAATTCGTTTCCATCGTTTAGTACTTATTTTTTTAATTAGCCAAAGACTAAATTGTAATACATGACAACGATTAGAAAATAAATTTAGTATTGGCCATTTTAATATTGGCCATTTGAAATGGACCTCTTAATTTCGTGCTGTATTTTACTCATTCTGCATCAGCTTCTATCTTTTTATTTAAATTTCTATTCTCACTTAATTCAAAATTTCCTCAAATTTAATAGCTCTCTAGCTAGTGAAGTAGTAGTTGTTGAAGCAACGCTTTTCATACATCATTTTTGGGTGTATGATATACATCTCATCCATCTAATGATTGAGGTTATTTTATTAGTCACATCATGTGACAAGTAAATAAACCTCACCCATTAGATGGTTAAAGTGTACATCATACATCCCAAGGTAGTATTTTTTTCGTACTTGTTGACTTGTAAAGTTTTATTTACTAAAATGTGAAAGTATATAAACTTATTTGAAAAATGAGCAATCTTGATTTGGTTACTCAATATTTCGAAATTTTGATTTTACTATCTAACCTTTTAATTTGTTTAATTTGAATATGTGACGCATCGCTTCCCATGATGGTCACCGATCCTATAACCACTCTAATTCTAGCACGCTTAACCCTTGTTACTCTTTGGCCTAGCCACCACTCAAAATATTATAGCCGGGTTAAAAAGCTTATCCTTATTATATCTAATATATAAGATTATTCCTAATCCTAGGGGTATTATATTTCTTTCCCCCTTTAAATTCTAACGTCCTTATTAGGCTAAAACACGCTTACAAACACCAGACGATGTGAGATTTGTCTCAGTAGGCTTAGTTGACTTTATGGGGAGCGGTGCTCTACCCATAACACTAGGGAGAGCCATATTCTACACACTATACGACTCTAATTAAGCTGAGGCTTATATCATACTTTTGGCTAGTGATTGGCTTCAATACCAGCTGTGATGCCCCGTCTCCCAAAAAAGTAATGTAATATATCGAAACCTCGATAGAGTATATCGGATTTTAGTCAAATTGATTAAAGTGTGCGAAACGAATAGTTGGACAAGGTCCATTTAACATTCTAACGATATTGGAAAGGTTAAAGTTGAATTCTAAAAGAGTTAAAAAGGTTTTAGCATTGCTCGGCGCGAAACGGAGTCGAATTAATGCAATAATCAAGTCTGGAGCATTGTTGAACCGGTGACAGCCCAGGGGAGTCACCGGTACACTACAGAAACCGAAAGCAGAATTGCTCTCGGGTTAGCCTCTGTCAAGCTGTTAAACCGGTGACAAATTTAATTGATACCGGTACCGACTGCTGACCGAGAGAAGCAGCTCTCGGGTTGGCCTCTGCGTAATTGTGTAACCGGTGACACTTCTGAGTAGAACTGTACGCAATGCCCTAAACTGCAGCTGCAGTCTGCTGCAAATATGAAAAGAATGAGGGTCTATTTGCTATTATAGCAACTTATATAAGACCCGAACCCCTCTTTTCTCTTGTTCCCAGCTGAGAACACCCCTTCTCTCTCATTTCTCTCCATCTCCCTCTTTAGAAGCTCTCCCCTAAGGTGGCAAGGAGGAGATTAGAGAGGATTTTGGAGGAGATTTGGAGCTTTTGAAGGTTTAGGTCTCTCCTACAAGGTGGACATTGGAGAGCTAGTGGGTTAAGGTAAGGTTTCTTGTAAGATTGACCTTAGGGCTTGGTTTTATACCCAAGATCTTTGGTTTTGATCTACTTACAAGTGTAAAAATCTAGTAGAGGCCATGGAACACATGAAAATCATGTTTTTTTCATATGCTCTCATGATGGATTTCTAGAGTTCGGTTTATATGCCCTAGGGATGGTTTGAATGACCTAGAAATGGTTCTAGATGAGTTCCTAGAGGTTCAACAAGCTTGCATTTGCTAGTTTTAGATATCAAACCAAGGTATTGGAGAAATGACATTGTTAGGGTACGAAAATTAGGGCTTTTGTTCTGGGTTGGTTTTAAGGCAAATTGACCTTATAAAAATCAAATTGGGAGTATTTCTAATTCGTTTATGGACTCGGTTCGCCGATCCGAAGAGTCTATGCAAAGTTATGAGCAAAAAGCCTAAGTCGGCTTCGTTTTGCCGCAGGCGAGAAAATAGGAGCCCAAAAATTTCGAGATTTGAACCGTAGAACCTTTACAACCATACAAGGTGGGTGGTGCCTTCCGAAATCATTGAATTTTTTTTTATGTCTAAAGTGTCATTTTTAAGCTTATGTATGTATACTTTATTCATGCATTGTAGGGTGAGTAGAATGTATATAATTGCATGCTTTGAGTATAAGATGCCTTTGAGATATTATGAGCTATTGATAACATGTGAAACCCTATGTATGCATGAATGGTGATAAAGACCTAGATGAGGTAAAGAACAAAATGACATTGTGACATATGGATTGTGTGGCATTAGTAAACAATAAATGCTAGAGTTGAATACTTAGTGTGTGTGGCATTAATGAATGCACATAAATGAGTATAAAGAACAAGTAGTGTAAATGACACTAATGTAAGTTAAAGAGTGCAAGTAAAGAGAGATAGTTGACATTATGACATAGGAACCTTAAAATTAAGGGTCATATGAGCATAGCATGCTCATAGCGAAGGATGGGATTGAATTTGGTATCCTTAAAGTTAAGGATTGATCATACTCACCTATAAGTCTTGGCTCGGTGGGTGGTAGCTCTCCCATGAGCAATGAGTTCTGGAGTAGTCATCACTGGGTTGTAGCGAGTATCTCCCCAGAGGACGGTCCCGTCGGGTTGTAGCGAGTATCTCCCGGATACCAGGGATTTGGGTTGGCAAGTGGTTGGTTGAGGCAAAATCTACGGGTTGACCAAAAGTACCGAGAATTGAAATACTTGATGATTGAGGTGAAATCTACTAGTTAGCCAAAAGTACCGAAAATTAGAAAGTAATCCTTGCATTCATTATGAGCATTCTATTGAGCATAATCATTTATTATATTGTTCAGGCATATTAGCTGCATTTGTTAATTGGTTACTATCTATCTATCTTTCTATTATGCCTGATTTAAACCTAGTTGGAAAGTCGGCGAGGTCGGCGGTCGAATCCACTAGGAACTTTGTTGTAGTTCTCACCCCACTATTTCCACAGAGCCAGGGCCGAGTGAGCCGGCCGACGATCGCGGTAAAGGTATCGCGCCATAGACAGAGACCACCCGAGCGGGTTCTATTTTGAGTAGTTACATACCTTTTTTATATATATCATCTTTTGTATTTTGATGATTAGAGTTATATGAGTGATGCAAATGTATTAAAGATGTTAAATGTAAAGGCCTATTTTGGGGATACGTGATGTAAAAGAAATGATGAAAAGTAAATATAACTTGTGGTTGAATGTTTGTATGCGGTTAAAAGTTAATCATTGTACTTGTATATGATTTAGTTTAGTACTTTCACTTTTGGCTATTGCTTACCCTTGTGCAAGCAAAGTATAATTATGTTTCCGTTATGCAATTTATATACTTGCTCGGTATTTGTTGTTGAGCCTTGGGCGAACATGGGAGGTGCTGTCTGTTCGGCGTCTGTTCGACGTGACAGATATAATAGTATCAGAGCCTAAAAGTAAAAGTATAGGATGGACCTAGAGACCCTTAGGAATGAGAACCTTAAGGATCTAGGAAACGTGAGTGACGTGGGATCAAAATATAGTGAAAGCTTGTGATTGGGTTAATGTTAGTGTGTCTCTAATGTGGTTAGGGGCTAAATTCAAGTTGATATTTGTTTTCTATTCCTTGTGTTGTGATCGGCGGCCGACGATATAATGCTTTGGAAGGAAAATAAATACACTTGTTTGTTTTCGCGGTATTGGGTATATTTGAGTTTATCGGTTGAGTAACTAATGTGAGTTATAATGTTTCAGGAAGCAATGCCTCGTGGTCGACCCCGAACGAGATCTATGCCCGAGGAATCGAGTGCGGCTCCTGCGCAACCTGGAGCAAGTGGCGACGGGGAGCTTCGAGAGCAAATGGCCGCGCTTATTGGAGTAGTGCAACAGCAAGCGGAGTCTATGCAGCGCCAAGGGGAGCAAATCCAAAGGCTTCAAGAGGCCTTAAAGCGGCAACAGGCGACGGCGGCGCAAGTGGGCGCCGAGCATCCTGCGCCCCCTGCAGTGGTGCCGATGGTGGTCGAGGGAGTAGCGGCGATGGCGACGCCGGTCGCGGCCGTACCAGTGACGGCGATACCGGCCGGATCGGGAACCTCAAATTCCGATAGTGCGGCCGTAGAGGCGGAGCGGGATCGTGCACTTGCGGCTCTTAGCCTACCTACGTTTGACAGGAAAAAGGTAGAGCCGTCAATGGTGGAGTCATGGATCGACTCGATAGAGTCGCTCTTCGATGACATATATACTTCGGAAAAAGACAAGGTGCACCTTGCCACTCATTGTTTAGAGAAGGCGGCGAAAGTGTGGTGGAAATGAGTAAAGCGGGATCGGTCTTCCGATCTTCCGCCTATATTGTGGGAGGAGTTCAAGAGGGTGATGTTCGCGAACTACTTCCCGGACACGGTGAAGCGGGAGGTACAAGAAAAATTCTGCAAGCTAAGGCAAGGTGATCGATCGGTGGCGGCTTACGAGTAGGAGTTCTCCGACATCATTGATTGCGTCCCGGAGGTTGTTCGAGATGACCGGGACCGGGCCGACTGGTTCTTGCGAGGACTTAGGCTTGGGGTTTATAGGGCCGTGCAGCTGTTCAAGCTCACGACCTTTGTTGAAGTCTTTGATCGAGTATTGTGGGCGGAGCATGGCGATGCCCACGTGCGAGAGGAGCGCGAGTCCATGGCCGAGTAGAGGGACAAAGAAAAGAAGCGGTCTGCAGGTGGTAGCGAGGGTCGGGCGAATTCTAAGAAGCTCCCCCGTTATTCATGGCAGCAGTCGAGGAGTTGGGGGCCGACTCAGTGTGTTATTTGTGGCGGTGATCATAGACCACCGAGTTGCCCGCAACGCGAAGGAAAGTGCTATAAGTATGGCCAAGCAGGGCATGTTGCTCGGGATTGCCAGAGATGGGCACCGTCTGCACCGTCGGTGGCATCAGTTCCTTCTACCCTGAGACAGTTTGCAGGATTACCACCGGCTATATCTGCTGGACGCTTATCAGCACCGCGTTAGCCGGAGGGATCTAGAGCACCGAGTGGACGAATTTTTGCCACTTAGGTGGAGGAGCAGCCTGCGGTTCCTGAGATGTCGTGGCAGGTATTATCTTGATCAATGGCACTAGAGCTAGAGCTTTATTCGACACAGGTGCATCTCATTCATTCATTGGTGCATCATTTGCAAAAACTCATGGCAAAGAGATCATACATAACCCAGATTATTGGTGGGTCAATGCACCTGAGCATTCATTTAGGGTGCATGAGCAGTGCTTGGCTTGTCCAGTTCAGATAGGCGATTGGATTATGCCAATAGATTTGTTGGTGCTAAACCAAATATGGGGATTCGATGTAATCTTGGGGATCAAATATGGGGATTCGATGTAATCTTGGGGATCAATTGGCTCTCCAAGTATTATGCAGTTATCGATTGTGAAAGCAAGGTGATCACATTTCGTGTGCCTAATCAAGAGGAAATGGTATACCGTGCATGCAAAAACTCGCGCTTCGCGGCGACCGAATCGGCGGCGAGGGCGAGGGCGAGGAAAATGATCAAAGGTGGATATATGGCCTACTTGGCAACAATGGTAGATACTCAAAAGGAGCACCCGGAACTTGGGAATATCCGAGTAGCTTGTGAATTTTCGAATATGTTTCCGGCGGAGTTACCGGGATTGCCACCGGACCGGGAGATCGAGCTCGTCATTGATTTGATTCCCGGGGTAGCGCCAATTTTGAAGGCTCCGTATAAAATAGCACTGGTGGAGCTAGTGGAGTTAAAGGCCAAATTGCAAGACTTGCTCGATAAAGGCTTTGTGAGGCCAAGCATGTCACCGTGGGGAGCTCCGGCGCTATTTGTAAAGAAAAAGGATGGCACACTGCGACTCTGCGTAGATTATCGCGAGTTGAACAAAGTGACGATCAAGAACAAGTATCCATTGCCGAGGATTGATGATCTATTCGATTAGTTGTAAGGGTCGAAGGTATATTCAAAGATTGATCTTCAATCGAGGTATCATCAGTTAAAGATCCGGCCGAAAGATGTGCACAAAACGGCATACCGTACGCGGTATGGCCATTATAAGTTCACGGTAATGCCGTTTGGGCTTACTAATGCCCCGGCAGTATTTATGGACTTGGTAAATCGAGTCTTTCAACCGTTGTTGGATCAATGCATCGTGGTGTTCATTGACGACGCGTTGGTTTATTTACGGAGCGAGGAAAAACACGAGGAACATTTAAGGACCATGTTGGAAATACTCCGAAAAATTAGCTTTATGCTAAGCTAAAGGAATGTGACTTTTGGCTTTCGGAGGTCACTTTCTTAGGCCACGTGTTATCGGGTGATGGCATCTCGATGGATCCGAAGAAAGTGGAGGCAATTAAAGATTGGCCTCGCCCGACAAATGAAGCGGAGGTCCGCAGTTTTCTTGGACTAGCGGGCTACTACCGGCGGTTTGTAGAGGGGTTCGCCAAAATAACCACTCCACTAACGCGTCTCACGCACAAAGGAGTGAAGTATGTTTGGAGTGACGATTGCGATCGGAACTTTGAGGAATTGAAGGAAAGATTGACATCGACCCCGGTGCTTGCTTTGCCGACGCCGGGGGAGACCTTTGTAGTGTACAGTGATGTCTCATATATTGGCCTCGGATGTGTTTTGATGCAAAATGGGCGAGTCATTGTATATGCTTCGCGCCAATTGAAGAGTGATGAAAAGAACTACCCGATTCACGATCTTGAGCTAGCCGCGGTGATATTCGTGCTAAAGTTATGGAGACATTACTTGTACGGTGAGCATTGTGAGATTTATACGGATCACAAGAGTTTCAAATACTTGTTCACCCAAAAGGTATTTAATATGCGACAGCGGCGATGGTTAGAGTTGCTAAAGGACTACGATGTTACTATTCTATATCACCCCGGAAAAGCAAATGTCGTGGTCGATGCTCTAAGTAGAAAATCGGTGGAAACTTGGCTTCGCCAATTACACCCCAACCATCATTGCAAAAAGAGATGCAACGGTTTGATCTTGAAGTAGTAGCGTCGGAAGTGCCGACAACACTTGCCGCTTTGGTTGTGCAACCTTGTTGGAGAAGATTAGGGATCTACAAGCTTCCGATCCTTATCTCCAAAAGGTGTGGGGTGAAGTTGAGAGCCGTTGTGCCGATAATTTGGCATTGGGACCGATCGTGCACTTCGATTCAGAAATCGTTGGTGTGTGCCGAAAGATGAAGACATTCGGAGGGTAATCATGCAAGAAGCGCATCAATCTCCCTATAGCATACACTCGGGCAGCACCAAGATGTATCAAGATTTGAAAGTGTACTATTGGTTGCCGGGCATTAAGAAAGATATTGGGGAGTTCGTGGCGCAGTGTCTCACGTGCCAACAAGTAAAAGCGGAGCGCCAGTTTTCGGCGGAAAAGTTGCAAAGCTTATCTATACCCATTTGGAAATGAAAAAATATCGCGATAGATTTTGTCACCGGTTTGCCTAAATCTCAAGCCGGGCATGATGCGATTTGGGCGGTTATGGACCAGTTGACAAAATCGGCACACTTTTTGCCGATCCATACCACGTGGTCGGGAGACAAGTTAGCTCAAGTGTATATCGACGAGATTGTGAGACTTCATGGGGTTCCGGTGTCAATTGTATCGGATCGAGACCCTAGGTTCACATCTCATTTTTGGAAGAGCTTGCAAGACGCTTTGGACACACGGCTCGACTTTAGCACGACATTTCATCCTCAAAGTGATGGTCAATCGAAAAGAACAATACAAAGTCTTGAGAATATGTTTCGGTCGTGTGTACTTGATTATAAGGGCGGATGGCATGATCGTTTATCGATGGAGGAGTTCGCGTACAATAATAGTTACCAAGAGAGTATCGCGATGGCGCCATTCGAGGCCCTTTATGGAAAGAAGTATCGCTCTCCTATCCATTGGAGAGATGTGGGCGAGAGAGTTGCTCTTGGCCCCGATGTGGTGCGGGAGGCGAAGGAAAAAGTTCGCCTTGCCCGCCAACTACTTGCGACGGCGCAATCTCGGCAAAAGAAATATGTCGACAAGCGGAGAAAGGATATAGAGTTCGCGGTTGGAGACCGCATATTTTTGAAAGTATTGCCAATGCGAGGAGTAAAATGATTTGGAGTCCGTGGAAAGTTAAGTCCCCGGTATGTTGGACCATATGAGATATTGGAATGGGTCGGTGCGGTGGCTTACAAGCTTGCATTACCACCGAGGCTTGCGGGAGTTCACAATATGTTCCATGTGTCTAATCTCTGCAAGTATGTTCACGATCCTGAGCATATTCTCTCGTATAAACCGTTTGAGCTTCAAGAGAATATGACTTATGAGGAGTTCCTGGCATATATCGTCGCTCAAGAGGTGAGAAAATTACGGAACCGTGAAATTTCGTATGTTAAAGTCCATTAGTGCAACCACGACGATCGAGAAGACACTTGGGAGCTTGAGGACGTGATGAGAGAGCGTCATCCTCATCTCTTTGAAGAGTTGAATTGAGGTATGGAATTAGATTTTGATTAAGTTAGTTTCACGGACGAAACTAATCTTAAGGGGTGGAGAATGTAATATACCGAAACCTCGGTATAGTGTATCGAACTTTAGACAAATTGATTAAAGTGTGCGAAAGGAATAGTTGGACAAGGTCCATTTAACATTCCAACAATGTTGGAAGGATTAAAGTTGAATTCCAAAAGAGTTAAAAACGTTTTTAGCATTGCTCAGCGCGAAACGGAATCGAATCAATGCAATAATCAAGTCTGGAGCATTGTTAAACCGGTGACAGCCCAGGGGCGTCACCGGTACACTACAGAAACCGAGAGCAGAATTGCTGTCGGGTTAGCCTCTGTCAAGCTGTTAAACCGGTGACAAATCTAATTGGTATCGGTACTAGACTGCTGACCGAGAGAAGCAGCTCTCGAGTTGGCCTCTGTGTAATCGTGTAACCGGTGACACTTCCGGGTAGTACCAATACGCATGCCCCGAACTGCAACTGCAGTCTTCTGCAAATATGAAAAGAATGAGGGTCTATTTGCTATTGTAGCAACCTATATAAGACTCCAACCCCTCTTTTCTCTTGTTCCCAGCTGAGAACACCCCTCCTCTCTTATTTCTCTCTCTCTTTCTCTCTAGAAGCTCTTCCCCAAGGAGGCAATGAGGAGATTAAAGAGGATTTTGGAGGAGATTTGGAGCTTTTGAAGGTTTAGGTCTCTCCTACAAGGTGGACATTGGAGAGCTAGTGGGTTAAGGTAAGGTTTCTTATAAGATTGAGCTTAGGAATGTGTTTTATACCCTAAATCTTTTGTTTTTATCTTCTTACAAGTGTAAAAACCTAGTAGAGGCCATGGAACACATGAAAACCATGTTTTCTTCATGTGCACACATGGTGGATTTCTAGAGTTCGGTTTATATGCCCTAGGAATGGTTTGAATGACCTAGAAATGGTTCTAGATGAGTTCCTAGAGGTTCAACAAGCTTGCATTTACTTGTTTTAGAGATCAAACCAAGGTATTGGGGAAATGACATTGTTAGAGCACCAAAATTAGGGCTTTTGCCCTAGGTTGGTTTTAAGGCAAATTGATCTAGTAGAAATCAAATTGGGGGTATTTATAATTCGTTTATGGACTCGGTTTGCCGATCCCACGAGTCTACGCAAAGTTATTAGCAAAAAGCCTAAGTCGGCTTCGTTTTGCCGCAGGCGAGAGAATAGGAGCCCAAAATTTTCGAGATTTGAACCGTAGCACCTTTACAACCATACAAGGTGGGTGGTGCCTTCCGAAATCATTGAATTTTCTTTTATGTCTAAAGTGTCATTTTTGAGCATATATATGTATACTTTGTTCATGCATTGCAGGGTGAGTAGAATGTATATAATTGCATGCTTTGAGTATAAGATGCATTTGAAATATTATGAGCTATTGATAACATGTGAAACCCTATGTATGCATAAATGGTGACAAAGACCTAGATGAGATAAAGAACAAAATGACATTATGACATATGGATTATGTGGCATTAGTAAACAATAAATGCTAGAGTTGAACACTTAGTGTGTGTGGCATTAATAAATGCATATGAATGAGTATAAAAACAAGTAGTATAAATGACACTAATGTAAGTTAAAGAGTGCAAGTAAAGAGAGATAGTTGACATTCTGATATAGCAACCTTAAAGTTAAGGGTCATATGAGCATAGCATCTCCATAGCGAAGGATTGGATTGAACTTGATATCCTTAAAGTTAAGGATTGATCATACTCATCTATAAGTCTTGGCTTGGTGGGTGGTAGCTCCCCCACGAGCGATGAGCTCCGGAGTAATCATCACTGGGTTGTAGCAAGTATCTCCCCAGAGGACGGTCCCGTCGGGTTGTAGCGAGTATCTTCCCGATACCAAGGATTTGGGTTGGTGAATGGTTGGCTGAGGCGAAACCTACGGGTTAGCCAATAGTTCTGAGAATTGGAATATTTGATGGTTGAGGTGAAACCTACGGGTTAGCCAAAAGTACCGAAAATTAGAAAGTAATCCTTGCATTCATCATGAACATTCTATTGAGCATAATCATTGATTATATTGTTCAGACATATTAGCTGCATTTGTTAGTTGGTTACTATCTATCTATCTTTCTATTATGCCTGATTTAGACCTAGTTGGAAAGTCGGCGAGGTCAGCGGCCGAACCCACTGCAAACTTTGTTGTAGTTCTCACCCCACTATTCCACAGAGCCGGAGCTGAGTGAGCCGGCCGACTATCGCTGTAAAGGTATCGCGCCATAGACAGAGACCACCCGAGCTGGTTCTATTTTGAGTAGTTACATTCACTTTTTATATATATCATCTTTTATATTTTGATGATTAGAGTTATATGAGTGATGCAAATGTATTAAAGATGTTAAATGTAAAAGCCTATTTTGGGGAATATATGATGTAAAAGAAATGATGAAAAGTAAATGTAACTTGTGGTTGAATGCTTGTATGTGGTTAAAAGTTAATCATTGTACTTGTATATGGTTTAGTTTAGTACTTTCACTTTTGGTTATTGCTTACCCTCGTCCAAGCCAAGTATAATTATGTTTCCGCTATGCAACTTATATACTTGCTCTGAACTTGTTGTTGAGCCTTGGGCGGATAGGGGAGGTGCTGTCCGTTCAGCGTCTGTTCGACGTACTCGAACCGGCCAAATAGGACCGGACTCGGGGCGTGACAGGTAACTTATCCTAGAATTACTCTAGCTCTAGTACTCTTAACCTTCTTTACTTCTTAGGCCTCATTACCGCCCAAAATACTATAGTTGGGTTAAGAGGTTTAACCCTATTATATCTAATATATGAGACTACTCCAAATTCTTTAGTTGTTATATTTATCGCCACTTTAAGCCCTGACGTTCTCGTAAGACTCAAGTACACTCACAAGAACTAGTCGACGTGAGACATCTCGCTAAAATTAGCTGACTTTAGTCGTGCTCTACCCACAACGATCGTCAACTGGAGAGCCGTACTCTATCCGCTATATTACCCTAACTCAGCGGAGACTCATCTCATACTTTTGGTTGGCGATTGACTCTGATATCACTGTGATGCCCCACTTCCCAAGAGGTCGCCCATTATAAAACTATTCTAGCTCTACCTGTTAGTTGTATACCCAAAAGCCAATCTGACGACACTAGTTTAAGGGTATTTGTGCTTAATTATTTATAATTCATAATATAAAGAGCAGGCATTCTATTCATATCTATTGTCTAACAGTGCAATATTGACATGAATCGTCCATAGGGTCTTTATCTAAGAAGACATTCGTAAGAGTTAGAAATTTGAGACACATACCCTTTTATACATGACTCTTTAAATGCACCTAGCCAGAGGAATATTACAGAGGCGGTGGTATTCCGGATAGGCTGGTGGATGCTGTGTTTTTAATTAGAGTGACGAATCTCAAGTCATTAGTGTAGAGACACTAGGGCAAGCATTCAAGCACGGCCATTTAGTTGAACAGTCACATCTATACTCTCCTGTGACTAGTTCTTTACTATAGTTGTGTGAAATACTCCTCGGACCTGAGGCATCATAGTTGCTTCATGTATAGGTTGCTACCATTTGACAGTACTTATACTTTGGCTCTACTTACGGATTTATGTTCAAATACTGATTGGCTGTAGTATTATTGTTTATACGGGGAGGCATGTGAATGTGCAACAAAGAATCCAACACTCTCAATGATGAGGGAGAATATCCTATGCAGTCTATCAAACTCGACTAGAAAAACCCCTAGCTAGGGTACATGATTTGTGGTGAGTTTCCAACCGTGTTATCATATTGAGTTGATTTAACTATTATAGTCATACGGTCAAATAATAAAGTTTGGCGAGTAACGATGACCTTAATTCGATTGGGACATTGTATGTTGGAAGGAATTAATTAAACAGCAATTGTAACTGAAGAGTTTATTTTTCATCACCATTCTGGATTGCCGTGATATATTACTAGTATCACTCATGAACAATGAGAGAACATGAATGATTCGGATTGAATTATTCTTATTTATCAATTTGAAGAATTTTAATTCAATATTAAATAGTTTGATGTTAAGCACCACTGTCGAATGGTAATGAATCTATGCAGTCACACACATTAGAAATTATGTGCATCTAAATTGTATAGATGAGAGTAGTTCACTAAAAAGTTTAGTGTAAGCGATAAAAATTAGATGCTGATTAATTAATTTAAATTTAGTTATTCAAGTTAGTTATTATTGATAGTCCTAATTGGATTAGAATCTCATAATCAGTTTAAAAGGTATGCGCGAGATTTAAATTTATCCCTTATTAGATTAGTGAATAATATTTAAATAAAGGATATTTAAATGAGATTTAAATATTTTAGTAATCTTATTGGATAAGATTAAAATTAGATAAGATTTAAGTAAATATGGAGAGATTATTAGTTATTTTTAATTGGATTAGAGAATAATTAAATATTTATAATATTTTATGAGATAAGATTTTAACTTAATTTGATTTAGTTGGATAAGTATATGTAGTGTCCCTGGTGTTTAGCGGTCTGTGTGATTTCAGTATCTGTGGCTTGTCGTCACGTCTGGTGAGTGTCGGGACAAATCAGAGTCATTTTGGCGCGAAATAGACGCAAAAACGGACTCAGCGCAGTATGAGAGCGGAGTTCTGACACTGAAATCTGCAACATATAGGATTTCAGTTTTGAATACCAATACCAGAGAAGAGTACCGGTACCCCCGCATGATTTCAGAACTAGGTTGCTCTCTGGTTTGCGTATAACTGATACTGAGTACCAATACCTATTGTTGAGTACCGGTATCGAGCTCGGGTACCGGTACTGCATCGGGCTGGTAGCGGTACCCAGCGTGCGAGACTGCAGGTTGAGAGGCCAAGTACCGGTATTCAAGTTAGGTACCGGTACTCCAGCTGGAAAAGTGAGTTGGTAAGTGATATTTTTGTCCTTTTGAAGTGTCGTTCTGTCACGCCCCGAGACCCAGCGGAAGCCTGCTCGGCACGTGCCCAAACCCGCCATATGTCTGAAACATACAAGGCGTCTAATACAAAGCTATAAATAAGGCAATAGAAGAAGAACATCTAAGAGTATCAGAGCAAAGTATATCTAGAGGCTACAATAAGGGAAAAGAACATAAGCCAAATCCACTAAATGAAACCATAAAGTAATACAATAGGAGTCCCAAATACAAGAGCTAAACAAGATACATAGGTGGTCTCTATACATGGTACAAAATCTCTCTCACACAAAAACACAAAAAAAAGGGTAACCACCTAGGAGCAAAAGCGAGCTCCGCTATCTATAAAGCTAGGCAACACCCTTGCCGCGATCCCGTGCCTCCGCCGGTGCCAAAGGCTCTGAAATAAAACCTTAAAACAGAGGGCGTGAGAACTATTAAATAATAGTTCCCAGTGGGCAATTACTAACTTCAGTGAAATGCGCCACTACGCCCAAAAGCTACAAAAAGGGGTCAGTAAACAAGTATAAGTAAGAGCGATAAGTACAACGAGTAAATACATAAGAATACTTGCTACCACAAGATATCTCTACTTAGCATGATTTTGCTAAAGTAATAAAAGGCTACACTGGCATGAATGTACCAAAGTATCATTAGTATGATGTCCACAAGCTAAATAGTAAAGATGTCACTATTTACTATTCTAGTCAATGTCCACATAGTATGTTAACTACTTAAAGTTAAATCTCATGAGACCCGCCCGAAGGCTGTCTATCCTGAAGACCCACCCGTAGGCTGTCTGGCCGATGCCGAGCCTAATGGCCCCGTGGTAGTCAACATCCCCACTCTATGAATGAGCCTTTCCCACGGCAATCCACTTCGGCGCCCAATCCCGCATGGCGAATATGTATCGCGACGGCCATCTTCGGAGTGCCGGCTTGTAGGAGGCGACCCTCACAAGCATGTGCGAATGAGCACAATGGCAAGTAGCGTAAGATCCGTCTCAAGTACCAAGTCCTCATGTCTAACAACATGAAAGGTATCGAATGTCTCAAGGCCTATCTCTATGTCATCATGGCGATATTTCAATATAATAGCTTCATAGTCTACCAAATCAAGTGCCCCTTTATGACACTTTGTTCACCAAGTCCAATCATAGTGTATTGTTTACAATTACACAATTATGAGTTAACTTAACATAAGAGACATGATTCTTATTGCTATCTCGAACACTTCTCACATGCATGAAGATTACCCAGAATGTGCTACTATATAGAGTGAAATTTATCTTACACATAGCACATGCATTTTAAGTATTCTAAAATTTACATAAATCCTATCTAACATAGATTTACATTCAAAAAGACTTTACGATAAGTATAGAGAGCATAGGGGCCATTTTGCCCCATTTTCATGAGTCAAACCCACCGAAAAATGAAACTCTTCGTTTAGCCGAACGGAGGTGTCCACTAGTCTCCTAGCACCCTAAAGATGTAGGAACAAGAGTTACACAAATAAAACGAACATCGAAAAGTTCAATCTTAACCATCTCAAGCTAAGGTGGAGAAAAACTCACCTCCCGTAGAAATCTCTTCTCAAGCTTCAAAAAAGAGCAAAAACCCTTCCAATCCAACCTAAAAAAAGGTTCTAAACCAATCAATTGGGTCCCAAAGCCCTCCAATCAAAAATCCCCAAAATAAACCCCAAAATCCAAATCTAGAGTTTCATCTAGTTTAAAGCTACAAAACTAGGATCTAGAGGAAGGAAGCTAGTCACTTACCTCTAGGATGCTCCAAACCAAGCTAAAAATCCTCAAGGGTTGAAGATTGGTTCTCCACAAAGCTCCAAGTCCAAGCTCCAAGCCTCCAATGGTGAGAGGAGAGGTTAAGGAAGAAGTCCCAAGTAAACAAAGCAAGCTCTCCTTCTTCTCCTTCTCCTTCTCCTCTCATTTCTCCTTCTTCTTCTCTTTCTAGAGAGCGTGAGAGAGTGAGAAGTAAGGGAAAGAGAGAGAGGAAATGGCCTAAAAGCCTTCTCATGTAACAAAATCCACTTAGGTCCCTCAAAAAACCAATCTGTGCATCAGCCTGAACTGGGCAATTTTCGCCCAGAGGGATCGGTCTCTCCTAGCTGGGACCGGTCCCTCAGGACCCTCCCGCTGAACATGCTCTCGGGAACCGGTCTCTCACTGCTAGGGATCGGTTGCCTCAAGTCTATCGCAACACTATTCCGGGGGGATCGGTCTCTCCCACCATGGACCGGTCCTCGAGAGTGAAAATTCTCAGGACTTAGCCAAAATCCAGAAATTCGATCTTTTGAGTCGGAATACAGTCTACGACCTTCCACCAAGTGTGGAAAATCTCGGAATCCAAGTCAAGCACTCGAACATCGCAATTTGCACAGGTCCAGTGTGTTACACGTTCAACCCAACCGACCCTAGCCTATATATATTATGGTAGAAGCTTTGTGACCTAGTAGCTTCTTCTTTTCCCTTTCTCTCTCTAGTTGGTGAACGCCCTTCGTTGGGGAGTCGCGGATCGAGCTCATTCTTATTTATCGCTTCTCCGGAGGACCGTTCGTGCACGTGGGTGTCTCGGTTGAGCCGTGGGAGGTCAAGCGAACGCGTGGGATTCCTTCTGTCAATTCCTTGCCGACGTTGGACGAGCGCTCGAGGTGGGTTGATGTTTACCTAAATCGTCGGATTTCCTCCTAAGTTGGAGTTTTGTCAGCACGTATGGTTTTATGTATAGTATCATATTTAGTAGCTCAATTCATTGATTTGCATAGCTTTCATGAAATCTGAATTTGGAGCCTTAATTTTAGAATCTTTTTATATGTTGAACTGAAAATTGACTTAGAAGAAAACACGTTAAACCTACATTGTTATTTTTTGAAAAATTACCAGATTTAGCTTTAGGAGCTGTAATTCTTTTGTATCCTCGCTGTTAGTGCGTACTGGATACTCAGATTAGTGTAGAATGAGTCTACGCTCGTGTTCGAAGGTCGTGCTCGTTTTACAGTAGAGTATAGACTGTTCCATACTGTTGGTTGCCGTCGTGGTTGACGGTGGATCCAGATTTCTATATTTTGCATCAGATTGTGTCAAGAGCACGTAAGCTTTGGTTCTTAGACCAGTTAGACCCATTTGCATTGACTACAGCCTGTGAGAGCCTGATTGAGCTCGGCAGAGATACGTTTGCACACTCTGTTGGGTTGCGTCCACGAGTGCCGCTCCAGAGTGAGGATTTTACTTGCGTTGATGTCGCAGCCGTCCTGTTTTGGACTGTTTACTTAGACCGACCATCCCCGTGGGTGGTGTATGGTATAGTTTGGTTACAGGCAGGATGAGTTCGTTTGGGCAGCCCTAGTGAGATTGGGTTAGTATGATGCATATTTTTATCTACAATTAAATTGTGTTGGTTAGCGATAGTTTAGTGGCATGTAGCTGTAGAGTTCTTTCCAGCTTTCTTTACTATCCTTTGCACATATTTTTGTAGACTTAGTGGGTAGACCGTTTGTCACGCCCCGAATTACTCGTTTCCCCGGGCTCGCTAATAAACCAGCCGTATACATATGTATTTTCTCTGTATACGAAGCGAAAAGTAAAAGTACCTGTAATCATACAATACTACAGACAAAAGTATAAAGCAGCTAGGAGAAAAGAATAAAACATGCAAATATAAACTGTGGTTCTATACATACATAAGATCCAAGATACAAAAGCACTCGCACTTGCGAGAGTACAACATCTGTATGTATAAACCAAAACTACACTACCTGCAGCGGTCCTCCACTAGCTCAGCACCTCGAATGGAAGGGCTCTAACTCGCGAC
This sequence comes from Ananas comosus, assembly GCF_001540865.1. Lineage (NCBI taxonomy): Eukaryota > Viridiplantae > Streptophyta > Magnoliopsida > Poales > Bromeliaceae > Ananas > Ananas comosus. Next base: position 9,334,109 of record NC_033629.1, on the reverse strand, counting down.
GCCCTTGCCACGATTAAGATCAGCGACAGCAGCAGCCGAAGACGATGGCTCTGCAAAACAGATGGGAACAAACTGGGCATGAGAACTACTACAAAAAGAAGTAGTCCTCAGTGGGTACCGCCCTCAACTCATCGGTCCACCTACTAAGTCTACAGGGGTAAGCAAGAAATAGTAAGGAAAGCTGGAACATATCTACAGCTATCTGCCTCTATACTATCATGCTCTAATCTAACGAACTGTAGAGCAGTGTCAACTCAGACCCAATCTCGAATAGGGACTGTAATCATACCCATCCTTGGGACTGTGAACACACCCATCCCGCAAGGTTGCAACTAACCAGCTACCTCCACACTAACAAGTCCGTGGAGAGCAAATCCAACCTGCACGAACGACACCAACGCAAAAGCACTAAGCCAAAGTCCGGAGTGGCACTCGTGGGCGCTACCCAACCGAGTATGCAAACGTATCTCTGTCGAGCTTAATCAGACTCTAACAAGCCAAAGACAAGTAGTTAGGGTCAAAACAGGTCTAGAAACCGAACCCACATGCCCTCGGCACAATCTGAGACCAAAAACAGGAATCTGGGTCCACCGTCCACCCCGACGGCACCCGACAATCCGAAACAGCCTAGACTCTGCTGTAAAAATCAGCTCGGCATCCCAGCACGAGCGTAAATGTATTCTAAACTATCCCAGGTATCCACCGCGCTGAAACAGCGGTGATATAATCAAACCACGGCTCCTAGAGCTAAATCAGGTAGTAGAATCATATGACGGGTCAAAACGCGGGTTTTCTCCTAAGTCTAATTCCAAGTCCAACATGCATATTTATCGAATTATTAATCATGCTCTCAATTTTGATTTCATACATGATCTAATCAAAGAAATTGAGCTAACACATGATCTACCAAAAGCTGAAATCACACATGTCGACTAATACGGGCTTAGGAGTAAAACCGATGTAAACCCACCTCAAGAGCTAATCCCTGGCAGAAAAGAACTCTCTCTTAGCTGCGAAAAACCTGATGGATCAACCGAAACACCCTCAAGTCCAGCAACAAAGCTACATCGAGGTTCAAGCACCAAAAATACCAAAATCCATCAATTCACCAAAATTTCAGCACTTAAGCTTAATTATCTCAACTCTAATGTCAAAACTCACCTAATAATCTCCAATTCAGGTGAGACAAGTTCCAAATCCAGTGAATAAGGATGGAGTACAAATCTCAGGTCCAAAACCCCTGTTCCATCCAAGAATTGCATTGAAAAACCACTAAAACTCAAATTCAGCTTCAAAGTAACAGCAGTCCAGAAAAACATGGAATCGACCAAGATAACCTCAACCAAAATCTGCAATTCAGGGCTTCTGGATTCCTCTGGAAGTCTAGAATCCAGCAAACCAAGTTTCACCGCGATCCGACTTTCTTACATCGCGTACGAGCCAAAACACTGGAGATCATCGCTGAAGAACTGCAGAATCAGCACCTATCAAGCTTGGAGTTGTGGATCTTGAAGCAATTTGAGTAGATTTGAGGGTTGGAAATGCAATTTAAGGGTTCAGTGTGAAAATTGGACGAAAAGGCTTCACTGAGGTCAAGCTCCCCCTATTTATAGAGTGCTGGAAGGATAAAATAAGCCCCAGGTTCCAAAGCTGCTAACCTAGTGTCCCTGCAGAAACGGGCATTTCTGGATGCCCGAAACCCAATCCTGGGCACCCGAAACCTCTAGGCTGCACAAATCTTCCTCCTCGGACTCTTCGCTCGTGGTGTGTTGCACCCGTAAACGTCTCCGGCGGATCTCATCTACCACCAGCTACGTGTCAACACAAACGATATTAACGATGTAAAATTTTCGGACCCACTTTTGGGCGCCCGAAATATAGGATCCGAATTGGCTTCCAGTTTCAGTTAAATTCAGCACTCAATTCTGGGCGACCTAAACCGTGTTCTGGGCGCCCGAATCTGGCAAAACTCCAGTTTTACTTAATTGAGTGCGCCGAGTCAATTTCTGCATCCAATTCGTACAGAAACGACTACGACTCAGTCCGACACTCTCCAGATGTGTCGACCAGTCACTAATATCAAAGCCAATCCTATCCAAAGCTCAGAAACACTACACTGTTGAGGTCGGTGGCGGTACCCACTAAGGACTACTCTGTTTTGCAGTAATTCTCACATCCAGTTGTTGACCCCTTTTTGCAGAGTTTTTGTTTGCGGCTGCTGCTGTTACTGATTCTGACAGTGGGAAGGGAGTCGCGAGCTAGATCTCTACCAGTCTGGTCGCCGTGCTAGAGGAGTAGCATACAGAGGTAGTTTCGAGGCTTTCTATGTACATATTGTTATGTTATCATTGTACTCGTTGGAGCGAGATGGGTCGTGGACTTTTGTATGTATAGTAACCCCCTTTATGTATATATATATATATATATATATATATATATATATATATATATATATATATATATAATATATATATATATATATTCATGTTTCAGTTTAGCAGCTCGATACACTTGGTTGTAGCTATAATTTGTTTATAGGTACAGCTATCGCTTCGTATATATGAAGATTTCTATGTATACGACAGGTCTGTTGGTGTGCCTGGGGATACGTGGTAATCCGGGGCGTGACAGTATAAATATTTAATTATAAAATTTTATTGAAGAGAGCAAATTTTAGTAGATAAGATTTTACTAAATAGATTTATATTTATGTAGGTATACATATGTAGAACTAGGCTGTAATACTATCAATAGCACCAAGCTATTGGTGCTATTAGTTTCCTAGCCATTAGATTGAGGAATGTGTGGTTAGGATGATGTGGGTCCCCTAGGGTTGAGTGAGTAGTTGGTTAAATAGCATGATCTAACGAATAAAAATAATCAAAGGATTAAATCTAACAGTGGAAAACTCGATAGCACCAATCCCTTGGTACTATCGATAGTATCCCAGCCGGACTCTACATATGTATACCTATGGATGTGAAATAAAAATTAATTAAAAAACAAATCATACGGCACTTAATTTCGTATTATTAGAAAATAAAGTTTCTATATTTGATGGAGAGAATGATGGAGATTTGTCTAACAATTTTGGACCAAAATTGTCTTGCCAATTCAGCTGGTTTTTTTTTTTTTTTTTTATTTGAGAGAGAGATAGATAGCACGCTACCCGCTTCGTTTATTTCTAAAACGTTTATTTCATTTAGAAATAAACTTAGCTCGAAATGCATGTGTGAACCAATTAGGATTCGAACTTGGGATCTCGGATACCAACCACCAAGTCCTTTGCCACTTGTTTTAGGAACCGTCGGTTTCAGCTGGTTTTTTTAAATAGATTTAATGATGGCAAATAGAAGGCAATAATGGATTTAATGACTGCTCATATAAGGCAATAATATTTTGTATTATTTTTTCCTTTCTCGATTAATTCATGATGTAAATCTTATACATACTATCAAATTTTAGTAAAGTGAGACGAATGTCTATCATTCCAATTTGAATTTTTTACTCTTTTCCACTTAATCATTTTTCACATGCATGGTATCAGAGAATTGGAAGTTCTGTACCTAGTAATTTTTTTTTTATGGCAAAAGAAGATGCTATGGCGAAAGAAGTTGCTAATAATTTTACATCCGAAATCGATGTTTATTCTCCATATTATATTCACCCATCTGACAATCCAGGAGCTATGCTTGTTACTTAACCTCTTTTGGGAGATAACTACTCCATATACATCAAACTTTCTCCGAAGTTTTCTCCTGAACTCGTATTACTCTCCGATCAACTTCTTTACTCTTCATTGATTGGTGAATCATGAAGAGAGTATTGACACCATCCGTATGGTATGCGACTCATTCGATTCGTGAGACAAAAATCGATCGGGTTGTAAGGACTGAGATTTTTACAGTGCAAATAAACTCTCTGTTGATGATGTTTATGTGTGTAATTTAGTTACATAAGCACTCGTCAAGTTTCAGGAGAATATGAACTAGAATGGAGAAGTTACGCGATTATTAGTTTTCACTTAAAGTGAATAGTAACCCGGTTTTTCAGTGAAGCCACGGAGTAGAGTTGGCTTTCGCCGCGTATCGAACTCCGTTCATAGCGATCCAATAGCTCGTTTCAATCGGGTCAGCTATTCTGGAACCAGTGGCACTGACGGATTTCAGATCCGATGCACGATTTTCGAGAAAAAGGAGTTTTAACAAAAGGAGGGTTTTCGCTCTTTGCTATTCGTGCATTTTAAAACTCCTCGTGCTTTGTACAAGTGATCTGGAGATGGGTGAGAGATGTTTCAAGTACCTACGGGTGGTAGGGAATTCAAATACGAGTTTGAATTAAAGGATTTCGGTTTTCCACCAAAGCCTATGTGTGATATATGGATTAGTTGGAGAAAGGTCAGATTTTGTCGCAAATCGGCAAGCAAATCAGATGAAACGAAATCGTAGTTTCGATGCCCCCGTCGTGCTGAACGCGATGGCGCTGTCGGATCGAAAATCCGACGGACGGATTTTCGGAAAACGCAAAATGTTCGCTGAGGAGTCGAATTGGCAAAACCGATAATTTTGCAAAAGTCTTAATATTTTATGTACCAAATTGCGAGAGATCGGTCGTGGAGGGGTGTACGTGCATATTACACGCGTGATGAGGGACTGGACCGATATTAGAAGGTTTCGGAGGATTAAAATGCATTTTTGCCATGCTATATAAAACTAACTTAGGGTTTCTCCATGGAAACCCTAACCCTAATGGTTGCTCTAGCCCTTGCTGCGCCCCAGTAGAGTCCATCACCCCTTCGGCACCCTGCTATTCCTACCCTGGCCGCCGTCGACCTCCTCCGTCCGCCGGAGAGGGCCTCTATTGCCTTCTCCCTCCAATTTGCCTCGACCAACTCTGCCACACCCTTGGAGAACCACCACAATCATCTAGTCCTGTTCCCTCTGGCTGAGGTCGACCACCGGCATCATCCCCGCCGCCCGCAAGCGCCGCCGGAACCAAACCTGCCCCGCTTGGTCAGCCCAGACCCGGTTGGGACCAAGCTCGGCCCAGTTTGATGGTCGCGCACTACCACCGCCCTCAATCGGGCGCGTCGACCTCCTAGGTCTCCTGAGACCCTCTGCGTGCCATCGCCGCCGTCCCCGTGGCCGCCGGCCGCCGCTCCCACTCCCTGTGGCCGCGCAGGGTCTGTGCAGGCCGAGCCACACCCAGCACCGCCGCCGCCGCCTTCCGCCGCCGGCCGGCGTGAGCATCGGCTCCGCCTGGACGGCCGCACCCGTGCGCCACCGGCTACCCCGCCGTCGGAGCACCCTGTCAACCGGGATGAGCCCGAGCTCTCCATAGGTTGTGCGGCTAGGGCATCATCGTTCGCCGCCTCCGCCGCCTCCCGTTGTCGGCCGACGCGCGCCCTAGCCTCCCCGCACTGGCCGCACCTTCCCGTGGCTGGCTAGCCCACCGTCCGGCCGCCGCCGGCCGTCCCGTGCCTTACCTTGCTCCGGTGAGTTACTTAATAGCTTTCTGCACCTTGTCTTAGGGTTCCGGTCACTGTTCCGGTGAACGGAGGCCACCCCAAGTCTTCTGAAGGTGAGCACGATGATCCTGGTTCAGTGCTGATCATTGTGGCCACCTTCATTGGAGTCTGAGAGCCTCTGATTTGCGAGGTAAGCATGTTCTTTATGCTGTGCGCGCAGTCCGCTGAAGTTCATCTCGCTCCCGCGCTCGCCTCAGTGGCCGAAATTGCTCCGAAAGGTGAGCACGGCCTCCGGTACGTCGAAACCTGCCAGTGGGCATCTTGGCTCGGCTGATTGACCTCTGGTTTGCGTGGACGGACCATAAAAGCGCCGAAATCGCATGAAATAATGCGATTTCGGGTATTCGGAAGGGCTTTTATGCAACTTTGTTCATCGCGGATGCTGTTGGCAGCATGTTTGGGCTGAGGATAACCTCTGGACTGATCATCCAAGGCCCCAAGCCCTTGCGGAAATCGAAAAGTGATTTTCGGAGCATTTTTCGGCAAAATCCGCCGATAGAACGCGTTTTCGATTCGGAATTCATCCGACGGTGCCTCGTGATTGACTGTAACGTCGCTGAGCCTTGTTGGCTGGTCACTCGCGTCGTTTCGAGAGTTCAGAAATTACGGGTGAGCGACGGTGGGTTCCGGTGTCGAAATAGACACTTCCGGGAACCCGGATCGGAACGATTATCCGACGATAATCGTTTTGGAGTAAGGTAAGGTCTATGCTGCCAAGTCACACGTAAATTTGTATTTAGGGGCAGCGGGTGACTCGTGGTACGAGTCGGTGCCTTCCGGGATAGTCCGTGGGTCCCTGCAGAGTCTCGGTGCGATTACGGGATTTCCGGCGTATTACGACGATCGGTTTGGGAAACCGATTCTTGTGGGTTTATTTATGGGGTTATACTCTTAGGGTTTCTTAGTTGTGGGTTAGACACTAACCCAGTGGACCCTCCTTAGGTCCCGTTGACGTTCTTTTGCAGTCAGGAGACAGGCGTGACAGTTGTACAGGTGGGTACTTCGATCCGACGTTGGTACAGTGGTGCACGCTCGGTGATGGTTTCTTACCCTTGCTCTTTTGTTATTATCCATGCTTATATTATATGTTGAGCTTTGCACCTCTATTGTTTACATTACACCCACGTTGTTTGATTATACTCTACTCAGATGTTTCCATGCTTAGTATCATGTGTAGGAGTATAGTCTATCTGTATGTGATACCATGTTTCCTTGTTGCTCTACTTAGCTATTCTGCATATCCTGTTTCATATTTATAGTAGAGCGATTCCGTGATTATCTGTGAGATTAGCGATCTAGTCGGTCGATTCTAATATTCAGTATTTGTGACCTATTCGGTGAGTTCCTCGACCTTTGTTGTCTGATGACCGTTGAGATCGGTATACCCTGAGGTGTGGGATTGTCGGTTAGTTGCCGACGAATGATTATACTTTACTCATATCCTATACTTGTGACATGATTGGTCGAGTCTCATATCCTATACTTGTGACATGATTGGTCGAGTCTCATATCCTATACTTGTGACATGATTGGTCGAGTTTCATATCCTATACTTGTGACATGATTGGTCGAGTTTCATATCCTATACTTGTGACGTGATTGGTCGAGTTTCATATCCTATACTTGTGACATGATTGGTCGAGTTTCATATCCTGTACTTGTGACGTGATTGGTCGAGTTTCATATCCTAGTTGATCTGAGTGGTCAGTCCTTGTGGTTCATTGAGCAGTATTTGCATATGTTTGAGAGGATGTCGATGTTGTCCCATCCTAGTTGACCTAAGTGGTCGGTTCTTGTGCTTCTTTACAGTTGACGACCTATGCGGTCGATGGGCCCTGGGGGGCAGGATTGTCGGCTGGTTGCCGACGGTTGATCATTGAGCATATTGCATTGATCGCCCGATACCCGTCACATTTCACGAACACTGGCGGTCTGATCTACCGCAAGGAGTGTTCTTTTCCGAAAAAGTGGTTGAATGGTGACAACCCGTGATCCCTAGAGGGGTTATATGCACTGGAGAATAGTAGTGGCATTGGCTTGAGGTTTGCGGTGCTGACCAAGAGAGCATTGGTTTCAGATTGGCTACTTTTGGACTTCTTAACCGGTTGACGCATATGTCTATCGTAGCAGTCGTTCCATGCATATTTGCAGTTCATACGTTATAGTTGTCTTGCTACTATAGTAGACATTCATGTATGCTTTCGGTTCCAGTTACAGTAGCGGTAGCCGTTATTCAGTCTAGTTCTTACTTTCTTTCAGTTTATTGCTACTGTATTCGTTATATCTGCTCATTACCTTACATATCTCTTTCGTTATTATTGTTGCTACTATATTTTCACTGACCCGTGTTGTTATATAGCTCCTCCTGATCCGGTGAGTACTCCACGCCCTCTTCGGCTTGCGGTACCCACTGGGAGGGAAGACATGTTTACATGTTCTCACCTCCCCCACCATTTTTCAGGTATCGCGGGCGATGAGTAGTGGGACGAGACGTGAGGTACGTGTGTAGCGGTCGATAGAGCTTCCGACCCAGGTTATTTCGGTATAGTTATTACCCTTATTATTTCAGTTGTTATAGCTTAGATAGTTATATGGTTCAGTACTTTTATTACATTTGAAAATATGGATTTTTGTGAATGTAATAAACGGATTTCTGGATTTTGTAAAATAAAAGGTTTTCTACCCCTCGTGGTAGCGTTTTTAAAGAATAAAGGTTTCCGTGTAGGAAACAGTTTTCAAAAGGTTTTCTGTGAATTTTGCATCTTAGTATTTCAAAACCTATTTCTGTGGTTGGAAATATTTTAACTGATAGATGTGGATTTATATTTAAATATCGAATATATAAATGTGAACCTGTGATGTGAGTGGTGTATGAATATATAATTGTTGGTTATTTGTATATTCATTTGGTTGTGGTTGTACCTGGGTTACTTCTTATACTTGTGTGACGCCGTGCAAATACAGGGGAGATTCTGTCCGTGTGAACAGTGGATTCCCTGTGTTTGTGGAGGATCTGTCATACTCTGGGGTCAGACTTTTCAAAAAAAAAAAAAAAAATTTCAGACGCTTTTCCGCTATGTTTTAAACTAAAAGGGACCCCGGGGCGTGACACGGGTATGCGCCGATTCCGTATGGATACACGTAGAGAACGGACACGCACGTGACTATACCAGAATCTCGGAGTAATAATTGAAGCATACAATACCAACCATTCCGTAAATTAAGAGACCTTAACTAGTACATGATAAGAGCTCTAAGCATAAAGAGTTTTTCTTAGATTAAATTTTTACATAGTAAAATGAGAATGATCCGCCGACAGTGGATTAATTTCTTAATTTTTAGTTTTTATATGTAATATATTTTTGGCTTCTGAAAATGTTTTAAAATGCAAAAAATCTTTTCGCTGCGTTTTGTTTTTCCGCTAATTTCTAATACTAGCATACTTAACCTTCTTAATCTCTTATTAGGCCTTTCCATTGACCAAAATGCTATAATATACCGACTGACTGTTGGAGAAAAAATCCAAAATTTCCTAATTATTATTATTTTATTTATTAACTCTTTTATTCTCATTTATTAGCTTTTATTATTATTATTTACTATTCCAATTAATAAGTTGGAACGTACGGAACAAAGGAGTGGAACGTTAGGCCTCTAACGTTTCCTTCACATGTCCCTTTATAATGCCTCTTGCACTGTTCATATGATATGAACATTGGAGAGAGAGAAGAAAAAAGAGAGAAGTATTTTTATTTTCTATTGTATTCAATTTCTTAATCATTTTAGTCATCGGGTGTTGAAAGAGTCTTCGTTAACCTCCTTCACGATCGTGCTCGCAGGAGGAGGAATTCCGATCGTACCTTAGGGTGTTATTTCCGATTAATCCCGCACGTAAGGACGGGAATTAGGGGTGGAAACGAGCCGAGCTCGAGCGAGCTTACCTCGGCTCAAATTCGGATTGAAATTAATTTCGAGCCTAAATTTAAGCTCAAGCTTTGATTGAAATTAATTCGAGCCGAGCTCGAGTGAGCCTAATTTCGAGCCAAGCGAGCTCGAGCCCTAAACGAGCTGCTTGAAATTCTCAAAATCATACAATCAATAGTTTAATTTGTATATAACATTATCTATAATTTGATACAAAAATATGTCTAATAGTTCAAAGTACAAAATAATTATATGAAATATAGTATTATAATATGAAGAAAAATAATTTATGAGTTGAATATCTAATTTTTTCATTCTCACATGTTTTCTCTTCCGCCTTCAATTTCCATATTATTCATTTTCATTTATACGGTAAAAAATAAATAAATTATATAAATAAATATTAGATTAAACTATCCAATCATATATAACTAAAATTAAAATTTTATATGACTAATAATTTTTTATTTTAAAAATATTCTGTATATTTTCTCAAGCATACAATTAATAGCAAGGTAGGCAATGGCGGGCATATACTGTTACTTGTTAACTTGGAGGGCTTGCGGCTTGGCTACTTAGGGTGAGAGACAGAAAAAGAAAAAGAGAAAAACATATTGAAAATTTAGAGATATGTGAAAGAAAGAAAGGAAGGAAAAATGTATAAATTTAGTTAAAAATTTTACTTTTTTTTTTTATTTGTCTATTGGATTTGTTTTTATCGACAACAACATTGGCCCAATTTTAACTAAACTGAGATTATTCACGCGGCCTATATATAATTAAATATATTATATTCATATATTTTATATTATATATATATATATATATATATATATATATATATATATATATATATATATATATAGTGTAGAACTACTATGCTATTGAAAATATAGAGGATTCGATGTTTTCTAATTTTTGACTTTTTGTTAAGAATTGTATGGTTGGTTGATTGAGGTTCTTCCTAGGATTAAATATACCCCTAGGATTGAGTGGTCCCTAAAAGGTAATAATAGTATTAATCCAAAGATAAGAAATGATTAAAGGGATTGATCTAAGAATCAAAAAATCGAAAGCACCAGATCTTCTATATTTTCGATAGTAGTTCTACTATATATATATATATATATATATATTAGAATTAGGCTGGAATACTATTAGTAGTAAAACACTCTTTTTACTATCAAGTTTTTAACCCTTGGAGAAAAATTGTAGTTAGGATGATATTAGTCAGTTAGAGTTGAGTGGTCCCCCTAGGGTTGAGTGGTCCCACATCGGTTATAGTATTTAATCCAATGTTAGAAATGATGAAAAGAGTTGATCCAATGGCTAAAAAACTGGTAGAACAATAGAAGTTTGCTACTAATAGTAGCCCAGTCCAACTCTATATATATATATATATATAGTAGGGCTACTGTGCTATTAGGAGCACAGCAGCTCTTGTGCTCCTAAATTTTAACTACCCATCAAGTTTGATGGGTGGTTAGAATAAGAGGAGGGAGAAATATTGAAGAGAATTTTAAGAAAAGATAATTGAGACATTCAATTTCTCTCCAATATCTCATCCCTCTTTCATTTAACACCCATCAAACTTGATGAGTGGTTAGAAAGTTAGGAGCACAAGGCGTGCTAGCTCCTAATAGCACAATAGCCTCTAATATATATAATATATATATATATTAATATATATATATATTATATATATATATATATATATATATATATATATATATATATATATATATTCGAGCTGTTTCGAGCTTTTCGAGCCTAATTCGAACGAGCCGAGTAATGCTCAAGCTCGGCTTGAAATGAATTTCGAGCCTTTTTTTTTTGTTCAAGCTCGGCTCATTTAATTTCGAGTCGAGCTCGAGCGAGCCAAATATCGAGTCGAACGCGAGTCGAACGCGAGCCGGCTCGCTCATTTGCCAGCCCTAACGGGAATATACCTTAGGGCAGTGCCTTGCACGCTTCCGGATCAATTAAGTATTTATTTGGATTTAGCGACCATCTGTAAGTTGATTTATTTATTTTCATCACAAAATTTAGTTAAATCACAATCAGATTTTTTGTGCGGTAATTGTTCTAACAATCTAAGGCATATTTTGATTTGATTGTGATTGAAATCTAACGAGTGCTAATCCGTATTAAATTAATTTTATATGTATATAATTTGTTTGTTAATTTGTTTATATAATTGACATTCAAACATAAATTTTTCGGAGATTAGCATTTTAACATGTAATTGTATATTATTTAATTTACTGTTGAAATTATAATTTATTTGGTGATTATTTGTTTAAAAAAATTCATTTTGCTTTTACTGTAGCTCTTTAAAAGAAAATTTGCTACAGCAAAATTAATTTTAAATAATTTTGCTACAGTAAAAATAATTTTATTAGTGTGCGATTTTAGAGTTTTGCTACAATAAAATTCTTTGGTAATATATATATATGTGCTACAATATTTTAAAGACTGGTTGTACGGATATTGGTTTTTTTAAAAAAAATATTTGCTACAGGCCTTGAAATAAAATAAAAAGATTTGACTGGGACTCAAAACTACAGTCTGGTTGCTCTATTTTTTTTTTTTTTTAAGATGCAAACCCTAACCAGTAAAGCTCAAATTTATTTTTTGTCTTTATTATTGTTTTAGCATTACTTATACTCTGTTTGCAGCATCAAATAATAATTTGATTGCATTTGTCATTTGCTCAAAAATATCTAATTGAGATAAAATTTTAAAATTATTTGGGTCATCTATTTACTGTTAAAGCGAATTTACACTTTTATCTGTTAATAAATTTTGATATTATAATTGCTCTTGTGATTTTATCCTAGCGTTCATCTTGGAAACGAATTTTGCAAATTCTAAGATTGGCAGGTAAATTATTTTGAGACATAAATTTATTAGATGGTTATTTTCATGATATTACTTATTTGATTTTTATCAGATCTGAACAGAATTTTACAGATTATTTGACGAACGGCCTGAATAGGACTAAAGTCCTAGAGTCATTGAGGGGGATGAGACTTTGCCCATAAAGGGTCTTCCTGCAGTGGGAACCCAACCTTTGTGATAGGAGATCCCTTGAAGAAGGTTCAATGTGGTAAAAACAAGCTGTCGGGTTGGCCAAAGAGCACTTTCTACAGTTTATATAGAGGAGCTTTAACTCCAATCCCTTCCCTATGGTGAGTAGTGTTCTGTGTAGTAGATTAGGTTGAGCTGATAGCTCTTAATGGGATCCGAGGCGGTAATTTCCGCGAGATGTGACTCTACACACATCCTTGGAGGAAACTACCTATATAAGAGTATCCTATGTGGCCGCGGCTATGTGATGTGGGCTACACATTTTATGAAAAATCAAGGTACTGTGCATTGCCATTAACACACAGACCCGCGACGGAGAATTCTATACTGTGTGTGTGGTAGTTGAAGTCAGGGTTAAAGAAACGTAGTTCAAGACCTAATTCACTCTGATTCCTTCTGATGAAAACTATTTGCACTAAGTGAGGTTAAGTCTCTTAAAGACACCTTACCTACTGCATAGTATAAACACCCGGTGATTTATTCATTTATTTATTTTGTTTTTTGAGTTTAATTCTTTTTTCGAAATTTTGAATTTTTTGTGGGGATTGTTGGAGAAAAAATCCAAAATTTTCTAATTATTATTATTTTATTTATTAACTCTTTTATTCTCATTTATTAGCTTTTATTATTATTATTTACTATTCCAATTAATAAGTTGGAACGTACGGAACAAATTGTGGAACGTTAGACCTCTAACGTTTCCTTCACAAGTCCCTTTATAATGCCTCTTGCACTATTCATATGATATGAACATTGGAGAGAGAGAGAAGGAAAAAGAGAAAGAAGTAATTTTAATTTCTATTTTATTCAATTTCTTAATTTTTTTAGTCATCGGGTGTTGAAAGAGTCTTCGTCAACCTCCTTCACGATCGTGCTCGCAGGAGAGGAATTCCGGTCGTACCTTGGAGTGTTATTTCCGATTAATCCCGTACGTAAGGACGGGAATACGCCTTAGGATAATGCCTCGCACGCTTCCGGATCAATTAAGTATTTATTTGGATTTAGCGACCATCTGTAAGTTGATTTATTTATTTTCATCACAAAATTTAGTTATTTAAATCACAATCAGATTTTTTGTGCAGTAATTGTTCTAACACTGACGCTCCGCTTCCTAGGAGGTCATCCATCCTAAAACTACTCTAGTTCTATCACGTTTAATCTTTTAACCTTTCAGGCATAGCAACAGCTAGACCTTGCAATCTCGACGGATACCCATATGTATCCGCGGGTTACCCATAAATTTGTAGGTATGAGTACTAACTTTTCTTACTCAAAAAATTATGGATAAAACAGGTGGTTACCGATTAAGTTGCAGGCATTTAAGATAACCTGCGGATACCCATAAATACCTGCATATATATTTTTAAATTAAAAAATATATATTTTTAATTATTTTTGTTTACGTATCCTAAAAACCTTAATCTTAATCTCTTATTGCGTGTGTTTTACATTATAAAATTTATTCGCTTTAAGACTTGTGATATGTTAAATTATTTTAATATATTTTTTTAATTTAAAAATATTTTTTTTGTTTACCTATCCTAAAAACCTTAACACTAATCTTTTATTGTGTGTTTTTTATATTATGAAATTTATTCGCTTTAGGACTTTAAACATTTTATTGTATGTTGTGATATTTTAAGCAATGAGTTATGTTACGCTTTTAAAAATTATATATATGTGTTTTGCATTTAGAAAGCATAGGAGCAAAAAAGAAAAAAAAAATGGGATAGCCGGCAACACCCGCCCACCCGTGGGCAGGTATGAGTAAAAATGTTGGCTACCTAAAAGTTTGTGGATAAATGTTACCTATGCCCATATAACCCGCAGGTATAATGACCCGCCCACGGGTTACCCAATCCGTCCGTTTGCCAAGTCTACTCTTTTTATTGTTTATCATATCTTCAATTTGCTACTTTGCGATTTGAAATATTTCACTATTTTCTTTTTTAAGGACTTGCTATGAAGTAGGATCCTATGCTAGCTGTTATAAAATTTATAAACTGTAAGATAAAAAAGTAATACACTTTACAGAGTCCGGCTACTATACTATCTATAGCACCAAACGCTTGGTGCTATCAAGTTTTTCACCGTTAGGTCTACCCCTTTGACCATTTCCACCGATTAGATCATATTATTCAACTAACCATCTACTCAATCCTAGAGGACCACTATCATTCTAACCGCACATCTCTTTTCATCCAAAGATTGAAAATCTAATAGCACCAATGACTTGGTGCTATTAATAATATAGTAGCCTAGTTCCACTTTACAAACCATAGAGTGGCTATGTCAAAATATAGGTTGAGAAAAATACTAAAATTTACCACATTGTAATTTGTGAAATATATCATGTCATTATTGTTGATTGCAATTTCAGTCATTTGATAAACATAACTAATGAGAGGCTTTAGTCGTCTAATGAGTGAATTTTTTTGGAAAGAGATATACAATTTAGTATTTTCGAGATTTGACCGTGATTATCAATTTTAGTTATCATGCAGGATTCAACCGAAATTATCGAGATTTAGTTTTCAAATAAGTTTCGATCTTTTTAGGAAAGTTGACTTCTGATTCGAATTGTGGAGGCTATCAATACTACGCAGACGACGAAGGACCCCTCTCTTCAACATAAAAACATTTGCCAA
The DNA here is from genome assembly GCF_001540865.1 of Ananas comosus. Lineage (NCBI taxonomy): Eukaryota > Viridiplantae > Streptophyta > Magnoliopsida > Poales > Bromeliaceae > Ananas > Ananas comosus. The sequence continues at coordinate 9,318,920 of NC_033629.1, read as the reverse complement.
ATTACTAAAATGATTTTAAAGCAAAAGTAACTTCGGTAGCTTTTAATAGTAGTTTTGGCAATTGCTAATAGTAATAGTTATTGTAAGTTCAGTAACTCTTAGTAGTAGTTTTAGTGGTGTAGATGACATGCCTTGAACTTTAGCATTTTTTTTTTTTTTGAGCGAGATAGGTAGCACAGTACCCGCTTCTTTTATTTAATTTAGAAATAAACTTAGCTAGGAATGTGAATCAACTAGGATTCAAACTTGGGACCTCGGGTACCAACCACCAAGCCCTTTGCCACTTGCTCTAGGGACGATCAGTAACTTTAGCAAATTTGATCAAATGGGGGGAGGGGGGGTTGGTGTTTGGAATTAGTTGCTATTATTGCAAACTTATAAAAGGAGATACTTATTATTTACTCTCATCTAATAGGAGTCGTCTCTCCACTCCATCTCTTACTCTATCCTTTCTCTTTTTCACCCTCCAAAGAAGAACCACCATTGTTGGGGCAGCTTCCAAGCTCAGGTTTAATCTCATCCGAAAATTAGGGATGGTAACGAGCTTCAAGAGGAAGATCTAAGAGGAAGAAAAAAAAATTCTCTGTCAAAAGAGAAAGGTGAGTTGGAATTTTTAGGAATTTTAGTTTTAGGTTATCAAATAGGGATATTTGGATTTCTAATGGTTTTAGAACCATTTTTTGGGTTATTCTTAGTGCTCCAAGAGATCAAGCCCACCCCATTAGTAGAGAGTTCGGCTAAGGTGGGGAATATCACCGAAAATGGGTGATCTCTTTTTCTGTCCACAATTTCTTGTTTATTCAGCATGTGAAAGTAAAATTTAATCTATGAAATAACTCAATTCTGATTCGAAGATCGTGATAAAACAGGATCAAACCAAACCACTCGCTCCAACGGATCAAATGCAAGATCACAATATGGAAATTGCACTAGTTTCCACAACTCAAATGTCAAATCCTCCAAGAAAAGAGTAAACTTTAGGAATATGAGTGATGGGGAGAGAAATCTTCTTTTCTTTTTTTTTTGAAGAAGAAGAATNCAAAATTTAAAATTTAAAATTTAAAATTTCAAACTTCAAATTTAAGATCAAATTTAAATTTGAAAAATATAAAATATAAAATTTTAAATGTTAAATTTTAAATTTTAAATTTTGAAAATAAAAATAGGGGCGGGAACAATTAATAAAAATAATTTATTATAATAAATTTATAAATTTGATAATAATAAAATTTTTAATAAATTTATAAATTTTTTATTATTAATAAATTAATAATTTTTCAAAATTCTACTTAAACTTAAATTTAATAAAAATAATATTTTATAATATTTAAATATAATTTAATATAAAATTTATTATAATATTTAATAAATATAAATAATATGTATTAATATAGTACAATTAATAATTTTATAATAAAAATAATATATTATAATATATAACATATTTTATTTGTATAATTTAGTTTTAATTTAATTTATAATTTTAATAAAGTTTGAAATTAAATGTTGGAATAGCACTATTCCATCAAAATGGTGGAATAGTAAATCCCTTGCTATTCTAGAATAGCCGGGAATAGCAAGATTTGATCGGGATAAAATATTCCGGCCAAAAATTATTTCGTTTAGCGGAATAGCGGGGATAACTTTCGTTATCCCCGCTTATACCGGCCTTCATTTTTAATGTTTTCAGATGTGTCCATCTAATTTATTACTGTTAGAGAACAATTAGAAAACTATTTATATTTTCAATTTTGCCATCACAAATATGTTCCTCAAAATATATAACAGTATAATATAAGAGTGGTAAAAATGTCAAAAATTAATTAGGGTAAAATATTTAACTTATGGTTAACAAAACTTTTTTAATGGATTCTAATGGAAGGGATATATCTGAAAACATTAGTATCGTTTGGTTCGGGAATAAAGAAAAAGTGACTATTCTAAGGATAGGTATAAATTAAGGTATAAGCGGGGATTAGATCAATTTTGCGTTTGGATGAAAATTGAGTTATTCCTAAAAATAAAAAAAAGCAGCGTTTTGTTGGGTAAGATGTAATAAAAAAGATAATGGGTTTTATAAATAAAAGTAATGATATTATTCTCTTATTATATTTGAATTTGAATTTTTAAAATTTTAAATTTATATTTTTAAATTTAAAAGTTTTACTTTGAAATTTTAAAATTTAAAATTTAAAATCTCAAATTTCAAATTTCAAATTTCAAATTTCAAATTTAAATTTGAAAAATATAAAATATCAAATTTTAAATTGAAAATTTTAAAATTATAAACTTTAATTTTGAGATTATAATTATAAATTTAAAAAATTTAAATTTTAATTTTTAAAATTTTAAAATAAGAATAAGGGTGAACAATTAATAAAAATAATTTATATAATAAATTATAATTTTTTTAAAAAATTCTACTTAAACTTAAAATTTTAAAAAAAAGAATTAATTATAAATTAATATAATTTATAATAAATTTTATATAATATTTAAATATAATAATTGTGTTATATATAAGTACAATTAATAATTTTATGTAATTAAAATAATTATTATAATATCTAACATATTATATTTATATATATTTTAGTTTTAATTTAATTTTATAATTTAATTAAGTTTGAAATTTAAACATTGGAATAACAACTATTCCACCAAAATGGTAGAAAGCAAATCCCTTACTATTCGGTATAATCGGAAATAGCAAGATTTTGACCGAATAAAATATTCTTGCCAAATTTCATACCCGTTTGGAAGAATAGCAGGATAACTTTCGTATCCCATTTATCCCACCGAACCAAATGGGGCCCACTTTGAGAGAATAACTTTACATGAATATATTATAATTCACATATATTACATAAATCTATGCAATTTAATTCTAAAAAAAATGTTAAAAGGGAGGTGATTTCGAAATCGTCTACAATGAGAGTCTTACGCATTTCTACCGAAACATTAGGAAGATCATAAGTGTTCGACAATAATACGAAGACTATTCAAAACGTATAAGCATTAGCTTCACTGCACGAACACAACCCATAACCCCCACAGCGTTTTTTTTTTTTTTTTTTTTTAATTACTCCTGCCTGGCTCCTCCACTACTCCCTCGCCCCTTATTAGTTCCTCCAAAAAGAGTAAAATCAAATAGCTAAAAAGCCAAAAAAAAAAAAAAAAGACAAAGAAAAAAAAAAAGAACACAATCATCATATACAGTTGCAATTGTGTGTTCTAATTAATGGCTGGTCGAATTCTCCCGAAAGAGCTCCACATCGAGGCGATGCAAACGGCGATGCCGTGCCGAGTGACCGAGCCCGGGCGGCGTCCCCGCCGCATCGCCGCAGCCGCCGCCTACGCCGCCCCGCTGTTTCAGAGCCGGTTCCGGATCATACTTTACTACAGAAGCGCCGGGAAGGAGGAGTCGGCGTGGACGGTGGCGGCGTGGATGAAGGAGTCGCTGAGCGCGGCGCTGGCGGAGAGGCCGGAGCTGGCGGGGCGGCTTCGGAGGGCTGCTGTCGGGGAGGGAGAAGGAGGGTGGGAGGTGAAGCTGAACGATGCCGGGGTTCGACTCCTGCAGGCGGCCGTGGCCGAGGTCAGCATGGCGGAATTCTTGGAGGCCGCCGCCGCCACAGGGACGGCTGCTGCGGCAGAGAAAGAAGCGCCGCTGGCGTTCTGGGTGGACGTAGATGCAGAGAATCCTGAGTTCTCTGCTTTGTTTTACGTGCAGGTGAGTGTATTAAAAATACTGTTTAGTTCAAATTTTACAGTACTTTGCTTTTATTTCATTTTCTCCTGCTTAATTTATGTCTCCGCAAATAAACAGTTGTTTCACGCTCTCCTTTACTCTAGTGCATGCATTGTTGACCAATGGAATTGGTGCAATTAATTCGGTTGTTCATCATGAATAGACCTGAAAAATATCGCATATATTGTACTGTGCTAGAGTTTGGATCATCTGAAAATAATTATCTAATTTTTAAAAATTTTAATTTTACTTGCTAACCATTCAAATAGTTTGATTTGCTTTTCCAAAAAATATAGTTGTCTGCACCTGATGTATCAAGATATATAAAGTTGTGTGCAATATATTTTTTAAAAAAATACATCTTATATTATTTATTCAATTACTTATTTCTTAACTAGAAGAAACTAGCTACAACTCATTGAACCATAGAAGAAGAACAATTAGATGAAATAAATGATTGATAAAATGGTAGCATACTAATGTAAGAATTCACTAGGGGCACACAATAATTTTAATTTTAAATAAATCCAAAAGAAGGGTTACAATCCAACAACAATTGAATGAGAAATTGTAGGGATTAATATTTTTGGATTGTAGATTTAGCATTTCATTTGGACATAAGACATATAATTGTTGTATGCTTTGGATGCAATAGCAGTTGAGTTTTCTCATGATTGATGGTTGCTAGGCCTAATTATTGGAGAAGTTTCCAGCAAAGTAATTAACTGCTACTTGAGTAGGCTTATTCTTGTGAAGACCTATTAATGTACATATATCTATTACAATTTTTCTGGTAACTTCACATTTGCATGCCATTTAGACAATTCTTGGTTAAGTTTTCTCAGGTTTATGAGATTGCAGATATAAATTTTACATGATGTAGTTTTTATTAATTTGATCTCTGTGGTAGAGGAACTAAGGCTAATCTTAAGCAGTTGATTCTTTTTCTTTATTCTTAAAATAGAAGCAAAAGTTTAACTCAACAATTGTAGGGGTTAATTCCTTATCTCATTTTGGCTTCCTTTTTTGCTTTTTAAGGTTTCCAAAATCAAATTTGCAGCCTTCTCTATCGAGAGGCTCTAGATATACTGGTTGTTAAATGTTTGCTTTAAAAATTCAGCATGCATGGTCTTCTTTATCTAGAAGCTCTAAACATATTTGTTGTGAAATATTTGCTTTGCAAAAAGGAGTAGGTTGATACCCTTTCATGATTTGGTTACTTCCAAAACAATTTGACACATAGACTTTCGTCGACATAAAAAATAAACTGAAATAAATTTCTGAGCTGCCTCAGACAAAGAAATACTTTTTGAGATTTTACATGCCTTGTAGTGGCCAAACTTTAAGTAATTGACATGTTTGAGAAATCCATATCATGCTTGTTATAATGAGCAAGCCCTATTAGTTCCTGGGTAGTTGGGGTTTGGTTTACCTGTATCTATGTCTATATATAGTAGAAAATCCATATACAGCTGTATGTAAATGATGCTTATCTCCTTATCCTACTGACTCAGAAATTATTTACAATTAGAAAGGCAAAAACCCAAGTATATATCAGCACTCCATTCCCTCATCCACATTTATTATTTTATTTTATTTTTGAACATATATAATAGAAAAAAAAAATGAATGAGGAGGACTTCGTTCTCCTTTATTGGGCCTTCTACAAATTTGCAGTCTTAATATGGTGTTGAGATTCAAACAAAAACTTTCTATGTTGAAAAGATTTTGTTTAAGATTTGAATGTTAGGTGATTCACCAAATTATCTCGATAAAATTTCATTAAGTGACTCCTTAAATGTCGCGCTACATATAATGATAATTTTGTTTCTATATATTATTGGATTGCTCTATATATAATTCATTTTTTGAGCAATGTTCACCACCTATCTAATGGCGACCTCACCGTACCAAAAATATATATATATATTTTATATTAAGTGCGTAGAATTAATTAAATAAAAGTATAACAATACTTCTACTTCAAATTTTGACGACTCTGATTTGTCTGTTTTATCTTTCTAGATAACTTGTAAATATTTAAATTGTAGATTAATTTCTTACAAATAAATCCCTTAATATCGAATGCACTTTTTATTTAAAAAATATATAAAATTTCTAAAATATAATTTATAGAATTATCATAAGAATTAGATATTTACCCATATATATATGACACGGATAAAAAGTAAAGTTTTTATCTGTAAAGTTTACTTTGATATGTAAAGTTCATAATTATATAATTATTTTTTGTAGGATTTTATCTTCTAGTAGTAGTGAAGTGCGGATTATCCTCTTGTACCTTTTAGGAGAGGATATAATTTGGTATATGAAAAATATCTAATGTATTCACAAGAATACTAACCAAATGTGCCAAATAGTGATGGTACAATATGTAGCAAGCAAAACAGAAATTTATAATCATTCTAAACTTCGCATTAATATCTTGCAAATAGCCCTTGTATAACCATCAAGAAACAAATACATGATGCATAAAATGCGTGCCTTACATAAATTCTTTTGAGTACATAGTGCATATACATATGTACATAGGTACAATACATATTGCTGTATTTTTTTTTATTATTTTGTACATGTGGTCCATGCGAGAAATTTCTCACATAATTTCTTAGCTTAGTATATTAGTACAATTAAGTGGCATTCATGTATCACATCAACCATGATCAATGCACTTGAATTTCTCATTTATGTTGCTCATTTAATCATTCATTTATTTGTTTTTTAGGTGACACAATTTCAAGGCGATGGATATGCTATTGGGATATGCTGCAGCCTCCTTTTAGCTGATCCTTTGTTCTTAATCCAATTCCTCAAGTCATGGGCGGAAACCCAAACCCAAATGCTAGCGCAAGGCCTCCTTACGAAAACCCCGATTTTCCACTTGGGTCACTTCCAAAGACCCACCCACCCTAAGCACCTTAAATCTATCCCCTTCGATTCCTCTACTGCAAGTACTGTCACTGTTTTGTTCAAAATATCTTACAATGGAGGCCGAGACGAATTACCCTACAAGGCGATCGCCTTTGCTTGTTTGAAGGAAGCTGCAGAGAGAGTCAAAGGTAAAGTAGTAGACAAATTCTGCCTCATGATCAACTACGGCGATGGTGTTCCCAAGGACTTGAGGATCGAATCATGCACGAGACCAGAGGTGCCATCACCGCCAGTTGATCTTCAATTGGACGGCACGATTAAAATGGTGCAGTGGGGCCAGTTTGGGATTGAGGAGTTGACACTAACACAAGAGAATAAGCCGGTTCATGTGACATACCAAATGATATCTCCTTCCTCCTTCTCTTCTAATGATGAAGGGTTGGTGGTGATCATGTCACCCTACGAGGAGATCAAAGGTGTGTCTGAAATGATGATGAGTATAACAATCCCTAAGAAGTAGAAGTTGCTTATCTCCACGTTGTTGTTATTGGTGTGTATTTATTCAGTTAGATGTGCTTGGTGAATTGGTTTGTAATGAAAGGATGTGTGTTGTTACTTATAAACAATAATAAATGCTTGGTACTAGTTTTTCTTTGGTATTGTAAAGATGGTTTTAGATGGCAGGAATGCTGTGGTTTGCCTATATATAAGAATCTAAACTGGATTATATTTTCTCGTCCTTGCTATGTAGCCTTAGCTGTTCTTATTTTTACAAGCGGCACTATATTGAATCTAATGGTACGTAAGGGTGTTTGATCATTTGTTGGAGTTCACGTACATTCTCATGCAATAAGGTGATCTCTTGGAGGTTCACGTTTAATTACTCTTCGACTCCTACATATATAATGCTAGCAGGCAGCATTTCTTTGTGACTAATGTATATGGACTGCTCTCTTAGGAAGGGAAGATGTTTTCTATTCTAAATTGGCTTCTCTTAAAAAGGACTGCAAAGGGAAATGGGTAGTATACGGTGACTTCAATTTCACTAGAAACTAAGTGGAACGTAGGACAGAACGTAATGGTAGGGGTTGGAGCCATAATGTGATAAATATGTTCAACAACCTCATCCGAGAGCTAGCACTTATAGACTTGCTGATGAAAAAACAAGCTTTTGCATGATCCAATATGTAAAAGAACCCAACCTTAGCGAGACTAGACCATTTCCTGGTATCGACCGAGTGGGATTTGGCTCTCCCACTTTCTGCAGTTAAAGCACTTCCTAGAATAACATCGAACTACTGCTCTATCCTTCTATCTATCGGGTGTGGGCTAAAGGCAAACCCTGTAGATTTGAAGAAGTGTGGCTAAAAGGGAAGAGTTCTTATTCTTAGTACCAAGTGGTGGAGCGAAATTTGCAGTAAAGAAATTGTGATACTTATTTTCATCTCAAGCTGAGATATTGTCCTAACGAATAAAAAAAAATAGTGTTCCACACTTTTATAGCATCCTAAGAATGTACAGTGCGATATAATAACAGACATCCAGAATATATATAGATAAATGGAGGAGCACTAGGATCTGACGAAAAAATTAGTTGATAAAAGAGAGGAGCTGAAAACTAGATTTAAGCAAGTGGTAATCGATAAAGATGTTTTATTGAGAACCTAAGCAAAACAACAGTGGCGGAATAACATAGTTGGCTTGATTAAGGATAACAGGCAGACCTTCTACATGGAAAAAAAAAGATTTATCATTTTTGGGATAAATTTAAAAAGTTATTCGCCCCAATTGAGGCAAACACAACCTCTTTAGGGGATTGGACTAAGCTATTCAAGACAAGACGACTTGATAACCCAAACCTCTTGACATCTCCTTTCAATATGAAAGAGATCAGGAAAGCTACTTTCTAGTTAGGTTACCCCATAAGTTTTTACCAAACTTTCTAGGAGTCAATAAAAGAAGATATAGCGAACATTTTATAGGAAATATATGATAATAGACTCTTCACAAGACCCATTGATTGCTCTTTCATATGTCTGATCCCATCCGCGAGTATTTTTTCTTCAAATATAACAATTTTTTTATATAGATTTGAGTGATTTGGCGAGAATTAGCAACATTTTGAGATTAATTAGAATTTTTTTGGTTCAATTTGAGCGATTTGGCATGAATAGGTGACATTTTGACGTTAACTACGGCTTTTTTTTTGTTCAATTTGCAAGATTTGGTATTAGTGATATTTTGACGTTAATTATAGTATGGATTAAATTTAAGCGATTTGGCATGACTAATTAGAGCATTTTTTTGGATTTAATTTGAGTTATTTCGCATACATTGCCGACATTTAGTGTTGGGATTAATTAGTTTTTTTTTTTGTTTTTCCCTTGCAGAGAATAGTAGTATTGTTGAGGAGGTGACGAATTTTGTGAGTATTTATTTATTTATTCTTTTTTTTTAATAATAGAGTTAAAATTTGATTTTTTTTTAATTAACTTTTGTTAAAAACTAGGGCCAAAAAAATTGAGAATGAATTCCTCATTTAGGTGTATTTTTATGCGTCTTTTTCTTTTTTCACATTTTTAAAGATATTTTTACATAATTAATTGTTAAGTTTGTTTTGATTCATGAGTTGAATAGTAATATTAAAAAGCCAATTAGGATTATTTACTCTAAAAATATGAGCACTTTCCTACCAATTTGTAGGAACAAAAGAAGTGTGCAATGTTTAATTTATTTCACTTTCGTTGGCGATAGACAATCAATTAAGAAGACAAACAGTTTGCATTCATTGGTTTGAAATTTTGCTCTTACAAAATTTTGTGTTAAACAATTCTAACATGTCACGCCCCGGATTACTACGTTTTTCTGGGCATGCCAACAGACCGCCGTCTACAAAAGAATTTCTTTTATATACGAAGCGATAGCTGTACCTGTATCTGTAATCATACAAAACTACAACTAGTAGTATAGAGCTGCTAAACTGAACTGTATATAAATAAACATTAAGTTCACTATACATACAAAGTCACCCAGATACATCATCCCTCGCTCCAGCGAGTAACTAGCAAAAGTATGTACATGAACCAAAACTAAAACTACCTGTAGCTGGTACTCCTCTAGAACCGCAACCAGGGAAAGGATCTAGCTCGCGACTCTCTTTCCACGATCAGTATCAGCGACAGTAGCAGCCGCAGAACAAGGCTCTGCAAAAAGGGGTCAACAACTAAGTGTGAGAACTACTGCAAAAAGAAGTAGTCCTCAGTGGGTACCGCTACCGACCTCAACGGCTCACCCACTAAGTCTACAGAATGGTATGTAAGAGATAGTAAGGAAAGCTGAAAACCCTACAACTATATGCTCCTATATTATCACTAACCAACTCTAGCTACCTGTAGATATGCATCCCCTGCAACAACGACTATACTGTTAAGGGACTGCCAACAAGCCTGTCCCGCCTGCGTTCGAGCTATACCGCACACCACCTCTGAGGTGGCCGGTCCTAAAGCACCGAGCTATACCGCACACCACCACTGAGGTGGCCGGTCCTAAAGCACCATCCAAACAGGACTGCTGCGACAACAAAGCAAAAGCACAAAACCCGACTCCGGAGTGGCACTCGTGGGCGCTACCCAACCGAGTATGCAAGCGTATCTCTGCTGAGCTCAATCAGGCTCTCACAGGCTATAATCAAAGCAAATAGGTCTAACAACCAAAGCTCACGTGCCCTTGGCACAATCTGATGCAAATACAGAAATCTCGGTCCACCGTCAACCGCGACGACTCCCGACAGTTCGAAACAGTCTATACACTACTGTAAAATAAACTCGGCATCCCAGCACGAGCGTAAACCAATTCCTACACCAATCTGGGTATCTACCGCATACAAACTGCAGCAATACAAACAAACCACAGCACCTAATGCTAAATCTGGTAGTTTTCAGAAAATGACAGTGTAAGATTTATAATTTTCTCCTAAGTCAATTCCAAGTCCAACATGTAAAATTATACTACTACTACTTAACTCTAAATTCAGATTTTAAGCCTAATCCATGAATTCGAGTACTAGCAAGAAAATAAACACATAATACATGTTGACGATATAAAAACTTTTGAGGTATTTCGGCGATTTCGGTAAACTTCAACCCACCTCGAAAAGCTAGTCCAACTACGGCGAGAAGTCGAGAGAAGGGAAAACACGCGCTCGCCCGGCCTCCAACTGCGCAACCGTGACGTCCACGTGCTCAAACGGCTCCCCGGTGCAACGTCAACGTCGATCCAAGCTCAAGCCGTAGCCTCCACCAAGCACACAATTAAAACTAGAGAGAGAGAGGAAAAGGATAATTACCCTTTCTCAGCAGATAGAGTGGATAAATATAAAGAAGGAGTAGGTGGCATGCTAATCCACCAACCAAAAAGACCATAATGCCTCTTTACCAACTCTACATCCCAGCTGGAGTACCGGTACCAGTCCGATGCCATACCGGTACTCAGCATCAATTATCGCAACCCGAGAGCAGCAGTTCAAAAAATACACTGGGGTACCGGTACTCCCCTGCATGGTACCGGTACTCAATACTGAAATCTGCACTTTGCAGATTTCAATATCAAACTCTGCTCTCGCGTCGCACTGAGTCCGTTTTGCATCCATTTCGCGCAAAACGACTCCGACTTGTCCCGACACTCTTCAAATATTTCGACAAGCCTCAAATACTGAAATCTCACGGGCAACCAACACCAGGGATACTACATAACATATATAAGAATAGTTAGTATTTTGGATTTTTTAGTAATGATGCCATAAAGTGATTGATTAGTTATATTAACTTAGATTTTCAAAGGTTATTTATTTCTGCAGAATCTATTTGTGCCTGATACTCTTTCCAACTTAAAGATGATTCGTATAAATAATCTTCTTCTTAAAGATGTTGGATTATGATTCAAAAATTATTTTAAATTCATCTTCATTTATTTTCGAATGTTGTATAGGACACTAAAAGTTAGGTCTCTACAGCAAAATTGATGACCAAAGCTATTCTCCGTTATGATACATGATATGTTTACAAAATTTGCAAGTAAATTTATATTTATTTAAATTTAGCCAAGAATTATTTTTGCATCACTTTAAATTTTATTGAAATTAAACTTCTTGGCAGGAGAGTAAGAATCTACAACTCTTACAAGGAATGTGAAGAGAATATTACAATCATAAATTAATTGGGTGGTGCTACCCATACATTCAATATTGCTAACTTTAAAATTGAAGAAATACTTAATATTTTTATAAGTGTATATATTTATTCTTTCTTATAATCTTATTATTCTCTTGACTGAACTATTAAGTTTAATTACACAGATTGTTTAGTTAATAAGTATAAAAAGATCACTTTAATAGTTTTTCACCAATTTTTGCAGACCATTTAAACTAATATTCTTTATTTTATAGAAATAATGATTGTTTTGATAGTATCTGCCCACTGCATTGCGCGGGTAACTATACTAGTATAGAATTATATGTAGATAACAAGTTTTTTTAAAAAAAATTGAGTCATACGGCACAAGGTATCGTACGGATTAGGGGCATCTTAATTAAGGTGCCACGCACCTTAATTAACTAGATGCATTATAGCTTTGGTCAATATACATATAGATATTAATGTCTTTTTGATTTCTCTCCCCGTGCACGTGTTTCTCTCCGATCAACTTCTTTACTCTTCATCGACTAGTGGATCACGAAGGGATTGCTAGCACCGTCCAAATGGTCTGTGTAACATACTGAACTTTTGCAAATTGCAAGGTTCTAGTGTAAGAATAGTATTTTAATATATTCGGGATGTTTTAAGGGTTGCCTGTATGGTACCTGCCAGTTTCTAGAGCTTATTGGATGCGAGAAAAGGTTTTCGGCCTCGAAATCTGCAAACTACAAATTTTAGAGCTTGAGTACTGGTACGACATCGGCCGAGTACCGGTACGTCGTAGTGTGAGGCTTGACCGAGGCTCGGGTTGAGCAGAATTTTGTGCAGGGTAACGGTACTCCTCCCCGACTACCGGTACGCAGTGCAGAAAAACTGCAATTCATGCAGTTTTTAATTTTTGGATTTTGAGGGGCTTGAATGGATATTGTCACAATGTGTTTATATACCCCTTTACCACATTTGTTCCTCAGCTGGCTGAGGCTTGAGAGGGGGAATAGAGGTGGGTTCTTCTCTCATTCTCTTTAGATTTTCTCATCTAAATTCTTATATTTTTTAGGATTGATCCCTTTTTCTTCCTCTCCTCCATGGTTGCTTGCATCTTGGAGCTTAGAGGTGATGAGAGGAGCTTGTGGATGGATCAAACTTCAATCCTAGCCCATGATGGCTCAAGTTGAAGCTTGTTTTGAGGATAGAAACCTTCTCTTAACCTCTATTTGAAATATTTGCATGAGATTTGGGATAAAACCTAGTTTTTAGAAAACTAGGATTTATTTTGGAGTTTTTCAAGTGTGAGCTTTTGGGATGGAATTGATGAGTGTAGAACACTCTTATAGGTTAGATTTGAAGCTTCCTAGCCTCGATTTGGGCTTTGATCAAGTTCTTCTTGACCTAAGGTATTTTTCACTTTTTACATGTGTAATTTTCGAAGATTTTCGAAGTAGCTTTTTGGAAGCTTTTAACCCTTTAGAATTTTTCTTAGGGTACTAGAAACTTGGTGGACAACTTCGTTCGGAGGAACGAAAGCGTTCGGATGTGATCCGGTGGGTTTGACCTCACCGAAATAGGTAAACTCCCTCTATATCTCCTATGATTTTATAGGACTTAATTGTTGCATAATCATGATATTTATGCCATGATAGAATTTTAGGGTGCTTGAAAAATACATGTTATGTATAACATTTTGTATGCTCCATGTAGTAGAGAACAATTGATGAAATTATGCAAGTTGTACCTATGAAATTAAAGTACGATGACATGTTCCTTTTGTGCATTGTAGGAATGCATAATAGAGATGAATTCTAGGTCATTTGAGACTCTAGAGAGCTAATGGAACTAGTGGACTTTGCAACTAATTTACTTGCTAGATAAAGATGAGCATGATGTACGACATGTTAACCATTTGAAGTAGAGCCCTTGAGTTGATAAATAAGATTCTGTGTTTTAGATACGATGATTGATGTAGTTCGAATACTTGATATCCATATGATATATAAGATGGTTGATATACTCTCTGTAATAAAGCATGTTGTAGTACATGTTGCATGAGTAAAAGAAAGCTAATCATTGCATGATAATTTGTATACTCTATGTAGAGGAGGCTCATATAGAGAGGTATATACATACTTGAAAACACTATGGTTTACCCGACCTATGAGTTGATAGATGAAACCTTGTGCTTTAGGCATGTAGGAGTTTCATGTGTTGGAATATGTAAATGATATGTAAATGTCATGTAAACAACATGTAAATGACAAAATACATGCTTGAATAGTTTAATAAGAACCAAACATTTGCATGGCTTTGTATGTGTATATATATATATATACTCCATGATGTGGAGGCCTCATGTAGAAAGGCATATGCAGAACATATACTATGACTTGATAGATACCCGTGAAGTTCATTGAATATGACAATAGAAAACTATTCCTTTTGCATATATTATAATGGAAATATCCTAGGTTGGCATACGGGTGAAGCCCGTTAGGTTCTTGAATGAGTCATAGAACCACCCTTAATAGAATGAATGAAATATGGACCTTAATGTACTTGGGACATGTGCAAGACATAGAGAATATTAATGTCATAAAGTGGCATTTGACTTAGTAAACGGTTTAACCTTTACACTATAACATAGAGATGAATTTTGGGTCGTTTGTGCTTATTCCATATTTTGGACATGGTGACCAAGAACTGGATGCTTATGATCATGCTTGCTTGCCATTGTGCTCATGCGCACAAGCTTATGAGGGTCGCTCCTATAAGCCGGCACTCCGGAGTTGGCCTATGCGACAGATGCTCGCCCGTGCGGAATTGAACTCCTACTGGGTCGCCGTGGGACAGTCACATTCCAAGAGGAAAAATACTGGACTACCCGGGGTCATTAAGCGGCACAAGCCGAACTACACTTGTGTAGGTCCTGAAGAATTGAACTATGTTAACCACGAGTTAATTAAACTTGACATTATGTTGGACATACAAGTGAGTTGATACCCTTTGATACTAGTGAATGCATAACTAATAAATGGTCATACCAGTGGTTGGTTACCCTATGTTGGGATTTGATGCATTCATAATAGAGGGATATTTTCGTGGGACATTGTTACATTGACACCTTTAGTCGTAGTAACCTACACTGGTGATGTTAATTATTGAAAGATAGCTCAATGATGACTATAACAATTTAATGTCAATGACAATGTGAAACTTGTACCGTAATAGTTGTGCATGGTTACATATGAATTAGTACTTTACTGTTGTATACACCTTTGCTTATGCATGTAACTACAGAGGGTAAATTGCATTGTTACCCCCTGAACTTTTGGCGAAGTTTCACTTTACCCCTCGAACTCCTAAAATGGACATCTAACCCTCTAAACTTTAATATTTCATTCATGTTACCCCTTCCGTCAGTTTTCCGTCAAGCTCCGTTAATCGGAAATTGATGGAAGGGGTAAAATGAATGAAATATTAGAGTTTAGGGTGTTAGATGTCTATTTTAGGAGTTTGGAAGGTTAAGTGAAACTCGCCAAAAGTTCACGAGGTAGCAGTGCAATTTACCCTGTAGGACTCTTGACTATAAATTATTTTATTATAATATGTTACTTATGGATTGACTACTAACTCTCAAGTTAGTGATCATGCTTGATTTTGAATTTATATATATTTTTTATTCTAAAATAAATCATACCATAATTTATCCTATATTTTATTGTAATAAAATAAAAACGAAAGAAATGAATTAGAGTAGCTTAAAGATAAGAAAAGAGCAATACTAACTACCTACGATGCTCGAACACTCTACTGTCCTAGTGTACTCGCTAATATGGTTGATTTATAATAGGTGTCCTCACTAGGATATAGAGATTTTAATTCTCAGTTAATTTTCT
Organism: Ananas comosus; assembly: GCF_001540865.1. Taxonomy (NCBI): domain Eukaryota; kingdom Viridiplantae; phylum Streptophyta; class Magnoliopsida; order Poales; family Bromeliaceae; genus Ananas; species Ananas comosus. The sequence goes on along the minus strand of NC_033629.1, from coordinate 9,303,198 downwards.
GTAGTACTCGTTTGTCCATTTTATCTTTAAAAGCATTGTTATAGAAAATGCACTTATTTTCTATAAAACTATGCAATGTAATTTTATTGTAGCCTAAAATAAAATTTGTGTACATCATTTCAGCCAATTAAAAAATTTTAATATAAAAATATAAAATAATATTTTATTAGAAAATGCACTTATTTCTTATGAAACTATACAATGTAATTTTATTGTAGGCTAAAATAAAATTTTTGTACTTTATTTCAGCCAATTAAAGATTTTTAATATAAAAATATAAAATAATATGTTATAATATTTTAGAACAATACTTCTAAAGATAAAAGAAACAAACGAGTACTACAGAAAATTAACTGAGAATTAAAATCTCTATATCCGAATGAGAACACCTATTGTAAATCAATCATATTAGCGAGTACACCAGAACAGTAAAGTGTTCGAGTATTGTAGGTAGTTAGTATCGCTCTTTTCTTATCTTTAAGCCACTCTAACTAATTTCTTTCGCTTTTATTTTATTACAATAAAATATAGAATAAATTATTGTATGATTTATTTTAGGATAAAAAATATATATAAATTCAAAATCAAGCATGATCACTAACTTGCGGGTTAGTAGTCAATCTATAAATAACATATTATTATAAAATAATTTACAGTCAAGAGTCCTAGAAGTAAATTGCACTGCTACCTCCTGAACTTTTGGCGAGTTTCACTTAACTCCCCAAACTCCTAAAATAGACATTTAATACCCTAAACTCTAATATTTCATTCGTTTTACCCCTTCCATCAGTTTTCAGTTAACGGAGCTTGACGGAAAATTGACGGAAGGGGTAACATGAATGAAATATTAGAGTTTAGGGGGTTAAATGTCCATTTTAGGAGTTCAAGGGGTAAAGTGAAACTTCGCCAAAAGTTCAGGGGGTAACAATGTAATTTACCCTAACTACATGTATGAAATTCATATACATGTTAGAGACATTTCTTGTAGAGGCATGATATAGTAGAAATTGTTTTATTATCTATCGCATTTACATTTCTTACTTCCTATATCATATCTACGCCTCAGTTGACCTAGTGGTATATTTCGCCACTCTCGGCGGCTTACCCACTGGGAACTATGTTTAATATTTCTCACCCCCGTTGGTTGGTTGTTTTTGTTTCAGAGCCTTCCGCAGCGGGAAAGGCTAGGGATCGTGGCAAGGGAGGCAACGACTAGTTAGAGCCTCACGATGTGTGAAAGATGAACCCGCAGATTACTTATTTGGCTTAGTTCAGTGGAATCTATTGTACTCTATTTGAGATCATTCGGATTATGTTGTACTCTTGATTGGGTTGTTGTAGTCTTGAGATATTAATTACAGAATTTGTGTAGCTAGCTGTTATATGTTCTCCCTCTGATTACCATATTTAGGTTGGATTACTATTGCTCTCTGTGATTGTTGTAGACGCCTTGTGTACATTGTGGTTTTTGGTGTGCACGGCGGGTCTGGGTACGCGCCCGGCGAGCTTTCGCTGTAGCCCGGGGCGTGACAGTCTGTGACTCCTCTATTTTCATGGGATGAAGATCGATCGGATATGTGCCGATTTTGTGTGGGTACGCATAGAGGTCGGGCACATGCGCAGCTATACTAGAACCTCATAGCAAAGATTGAAACTTATAATATCAACAGTACTGTAGATCAAGAGACCTTAACTGGTCCACGATAAGATCACTGAATATAAGAGTTTTGCTTACATTAAATTTTTGTATAGTAATATGAGAATGATCTGCCGGCAATAGATTGATTCATTGATTTTGTGATATGCATTTGGCTACCGAAAAAGTTTTAAAATGCAAAACTATCTTCCATTGCGTTTTTTTTTTGCCGGTTAATCTCTAACATTTAGTGCTCCGAGTTTGTTTTCACATTTATTTTGCTTTAAAACGACTCCAGCTTGTCTCGACACTGTATAGATGTGTCGACTAGCCGATGCTACTGTAGTAAATTTGACAGCTAACCCTTAGGGACACTATATTGAGTCACATTGTTGAACTCAGTGCTCACAAATTTACCCTTACACTTTCTCACAAACATTAAAGCGCAGAGACGGGTAGAAAAACATATTGAGGCACTACGGTGGGACTTCCCTGGAAAGGAGGGTCGACTACAAAATGTAAAGGGTACCTAATGGCCTATAGGAGCATATGCAAAAGCCAAAAAGAAGGGAGTCTAGGAGTAATAGATATGGCTATTATGAACGGTGCCCTACTAACTAATTGGTGGTGGAGACTATTCACCGAACCAGAACTACAATGGAACAAATTGCTAAGAGCGCTTTACTACAATCAAATAAAAGCTTTTAAGAAGGGAAACACATATAGACCGGCTTCCCCGTGATGGAGGAATTTACTCAAACATAAAGAGATTTTTAAATATGGTGTGAGCTACATGCTGGGTAAATATGGTGTGAGCTACATGCTGGGAGATGGGAGGTTGATAGATCTTGGGATAGATAGGTGGAACAAAAGATCTCATTACAATCTAAATTTCTGAAAATCTACAATAAAATAGTGACAAAGGATATCAAAGTTAGTCAGTGCTTCTCTAATGGAGGTTGGCGGTGGAGGAGGATACTGAGAGGGTCTGTAGCAAGGGAACAGGGGCTTGAAACTAAATATATGGAAATTTAAGAAAATGCTGACTAGTGACCAAATCGGGAACAAACCAGATGAAATTTGGTGGCGGTGGACTGTGAGTTTGTGATCCATGTGGTCTCGATCAAATCGACCTATTCAATGCTCAGAGATGGGGAAATAAGGAATGCACAGTCATGAAGGATGTAGAGCCTTAAAATACCGATAAAAGTACAAATCTTTCTTTGGTTTGTCCTCAAAATAGATCTCCTACAACAAATAACCTTGTTGCGAGAGGATGGATCGAAGATTCAACGTGTGTGTTATGCAAGGATGCCATTGAGATTGTAAATCATGTCTTTACAAAAGAGTGTTCTCAATAGGTTCTTAATGGTGATGACTCTTGAAGGACTGCAAGAAAGTGATTCCGGAGATAATGTCGGAGAGATTTGGGAAAAAGTGATTGAGATGAGAGGCTTGCAAGAAGGTACAAGGAGTTTGCGTGTTCTAACAGTGAACTCGTGGGCAATCTGGATAGAAAGGAATACGTGATCTTGAGGAAACTAAAGTCGGATCCTTTGATGGCTGCTAACAAGGTTAGGACCCTAGTGAGACAGTGGGAGGAATTTTGTTCCCGACAAGTGTTCAACTCACAACTGATTCCTTCTGCATGTTTCTGCTATTCAGGTTCCCTAGCACTCCACTTTTTGTTCTTTCTTTTCGTATTTTTTCACGTTTTTGTCTCTTTTCTTTTTTTTTTTTAGTTTCTTTCTTTGGTTGTTTTTTCTTTCTTTTATGGAGGCCCTGCTGCCTCACCTCTGTAGTTTAGTTTATCTTACGTATCCAAATAATAAAGCAGATAGTGCTCACTACGACAAAACTAAGCTATAGCGACACTTTTAAGTGTCCCTAAAACCTAAAAATTGTGCTGCTGGCAAAAATACCGACACTAATAATAGTGTTGCTATATGTGCAGTCCCTAGGGTATATAGCGACACATTACAAAGTGTTGGTATATCCCAAAATAAGTGCTGCAGTTTAGTGACACTTTTTTTTTGCTTTTAATGACACACATAAGCCTACCTATTTTTTTTTAAAAAAAAAAGCAATATTTTTTTATATAGTGACATTTTATATGTGTCTCATTGTCATTCAAAGTATAATATTTTATTTAAACATGTAGTATTAAACTTTAGTTAAGCTAATCTCATTTACATTAAATCGATGAGACTAAAAGAAAGCAATCAACAAAGTTTCTTAAATTCTTGTTAAAATGATAAAAATAAAACCAAATATCCATACGTCACAACAATAATATCCACTCATATATTGTAGTAATTATAATAAATCAAACTTTCTAACTGAAAAAAATACAAAAAATCAAAATTTGTATAATAACAAAATCAAAAAGTGCATAAACGAATTCTGATCGGCTCCGCGAATATATACTTGAGCCTGCACATTGAATAACATCTGAATTAGTTCAAATTTGTGTAATATCCTTGATTTGCTAGAGCATTAAAAAAGAAAAGTGTACTGCCTATGTTTCATAACAACAAAATACAACAGAATTCTGTAAAAATTAAACTAATCATTTTTCGTCGAAATTAGTACCAAAACATTAATAATCCAATTCGAAACTGCCGGATGAAATTGACACAAGAAACACTGCACAAAATAATTAAGTTACACCATTTATAGTTCTTCGACTATCAAATGAATAATGTTGAACTATTTTAAATTAGTGCATATCAATCCACAAATACCAATAAAGCACTCTGTAGTCTACAGGACTTTTACATTAATTCTTTTTATCTATAATTTTTCTTAATTTTAAATTCTAGCATTGTAAATACAAGTTACATTCTCTCTACCAAGATATGTTGTCGACTCACAAGACAACAAGATACAATGTACATGGTTAAGCTAATATTTAAAAAGACCACTCGACCATTAAAGATCTATTGAGATAGAAATAGTAGTTTCAAGAGAAAATAATTACAAAATTCAACCCCACAATAATATTATTTGCCTACTGCCACATGTGCTCGGCACATAAAAACTATGTAAACTTTATAGGAGTAATAAAGGTGCAATAAATATCATAGTCAGACATAAAACTATTCAAAGTATTTATAACTTACCTTAAAGCCATCTTTTGATAAAAGCACTTTTCTTCTTTACAAGCCCAACACATGCATGTCATCAACAGAACCTTTTTTAGTTGTATTTTAGTAGAATAGCTTCCTTCAAAAGAAACTTACCAACCTGCATTACAACACCGATTAGTATTTAATGAAAGATGAAGCAAAAACCTCATTGATAGTGTGCTTTATCAAAAATGTGCATGTAAAACAACTGTTTAAAGTGTCTTATGCAATTAGCCAAAAGATAAAGCAAAAAATCTCTACCTTTTACTAGAAAAATGCTCTAGAATTTCTATAGTGTGCATGAAAATACCTCATTGATTTCCAACATAAAATTGCAGGAGATGTAGAAATGAAAGAAAAATGATGTTTCTTCAAGTATTTGTGTACTAAATGATGAATGAATGCCACACTCCATCATAGCATCCTTTGATATTTAATGAAAGACCAAACTTATCTTCAGCATTTAGGTCTAGAAGGCCTAGAGAACAATTATAGTTCTATTCTATCCATTTATCCAGTAACATTACAAAATATGATCTAGAATATTACCTTTTATTTCAGCAAGAAAAAGGTCATATCTGAATGGTGAAACAACCAAAATATGGTAAAATCATCTGAACAGTACAAAATTAAAAGAAAATAAAAGCACACAACTAATGCTTTAAACTATTAGGAATACTTATAATTGCCACAAAGTCATACATGTATTTAATGTCTATAACATTATCAGTAAACACGTATTTCATACCTTCATACTATATCTGCACATTGAATAATATTTGAATTAATTATTGATCAGTGAATAAGTTTTGAACATACAATAAGACTAAGATGATTAAATTTACCTAATGAACAATAAGCCCAGGGATGAACATCATAGATGAAAAACGGAAGCATCTGAAATCTAAGAGAGTAAATATACTACAATTAGTGTTAAAGAAAGCTAATTTAAATAGTCAATTTAGCACATAACTTTGAGAAAAGAAATGGATTGGAACTAACAATTTTTTTACGGTATATAGATTTTTTGCACTTTGAGCTGCCATTATGATGAACTGAATTTGAAGCATTTCTCGCAGAACATTCTTCAACTTCATTCGCTCTTCCAATAGAGGGTTCAACAAGTTGGCCACACTGTTAAAAAGAAAAGCAAGTTGCTTGCAACAGTCAAAAGTATATAAACTATTGAAAAGTAGGCAAATGTTCTTTTGCCATTCAAAGTTACCTCTATTGCTCGGCCAGTTGCTAAGCATTGTAACATATGTTTTAATTCTATGATAGTATTGTTTTGCTCTTGTACCACATGTTCAAAGAAAAGGTAAAACATACGTTCTAACTTTTCTTTGAAAAAAAAATTCTATTAATTGTCATCAAGACATTGTCTTACATGTTTGGTTTGATTAGAATTTCTATATAGATGTTATTTTAATATTAACTTTTTAAATATAGCAATTGAATTTTTATTAAAATTCTTCTAATGGTTTCTCATCACAGAAGATATTAGCAGAAGTTTAAACATGAAATTTCTATATGGCTAGTCCCAAGTGATCAGGAAATTCTGAAGTAGGCGTGTAGAGGTCAGTTCTAAAACAAATGCGAAGTTTGAAAGTTCTCTTTATTATCTTACTTTGTCTCTAAGTTTCAAATAATAGAAAATACTTTAGGTTCTTCGAAATGTTGCCGTCTATATATCATGATGTGTTGATAATTATATATAGTACTCTTAAAATACGTGAATCAATAAATCAAATCGCTCCGCATCTTAATCTCAATACATCACAACTAGGAGTGGAATTACTAAACAAAGCCCGGCACAATAGGTCGTGTATGGGCCGGGCTTCGGATATCAAAATTATAACTTTAGATCTAAGTCAGGCTTAAAAATTTAGACCTGAAAAAGTTTTGGATCTATTTGGACATGTCCAAGCCCAACCCAGACCCGACCCGAAAGCCCGATAAATTAGTTACCAAAATAAGATATTTAGTGTATATATATATATATATATATATATATAGAGAGAGAGAGAGAGAGAGAGAGAGAGAGAGAGAGAGAGAGAGAGAGTTGAGCTAGAATACTATCGATAGCAAACGGGCTTCGTTGCCACCTATTTGTTTTCGATGATAGAGCCTCCAAATCGACAATCGGCACCGTTGAATATGATCTATACCACTTGAAGTGTTTAGAAATTAAATTTGAAATCTTTTCGACATCATTTGCCTAATGATTAAAAGGTTTCAAAATTTGTAATTTTAATGGTCAATATGAGGCGTTTTCTCGTTTAACGGCGTAAAGATATCCAAATCAATTGAATGTTTGTTAGAAAATTCTTTAAACTATTTAAAACAAGATCTATACTCTTGATCTTGATTACAAGACTCCTATCATCATTTTTTAAAGAATATTCATTTTCAGCCGTTCATTTTTGTGTCCACTCGATGGATAAGAGAACAATGTTGAAACTGTATGAAATTTGATTTCTAAACACTTCAAGTGGTATAGATCATGTTCAGCGGTGCCGATCGTCGATTTGGAGGCTCCATCATCGAAAACAAATGGGTGGCAACGGAACCCGTTTGCTATCGATAGTATTCTAGCTCAACTCTATATATATATACTATTATTATATATATATTATATTATATATAAAAAGAGAGAGACGAGAGAGAGAGAGAGAGAGAGAGAGAGAGTTGAGCTAAAATACTATCAGTAGTAAACGAGCCGTTTTACTACCTATTTGTTTTCGATGATAGAGCTTCCAAATTGACGATCGGCTCCGTTAAATATGATCTAAACCATTTAAACTACCTAGAAATACAATTTCACACACTTTCAATATTGTTCTTTTATCCATCAAGTGAACAGAAAAATGAATGGCTGAAAATGAATATTCTTTAAAAATGATGATAGGAATCTTATAAATCAAGATCAAGAGTATAGATCTTGTTTTAAATAGTTTAAAGATATTTTCTAACAAAAATTCAATTGATTTGGATATTTTACGCCGTTAAACGAGAAAACGCCTCTTATCAACCATTAAAATTACAAATTTTGAAACCCTTTGATCATTAGGCAAATTATGTCGAAAAGATTTGAAATTTGATTTGTAAACACTTCAAGTGGTATAGATCATGTTCAACGAGCCGATCGTCATTTGGAAGCTCTATCATCGAAAATAAATAGGTAGTAAAATGGCTCGTTTACTACTGATTAGTATTCTAGCAAAACTCATATATATATATATATATATATATATATATATATATATATATATATATATATAATATATATAGGAGAGCGAGAGAGAGTCCGGCTGGGATACTATCAATAGCACCAAGCGCTTGGTGCTACCGAGTTTTCTGCCGTTAGATTTAACACTTTGACTATTTTCACCCATTAGATTATATTATTCAACCAACAACTTATTCTCCAAAACTTAAGTTAATAGAAAACAGTATTTTTAATATTTTATATTTAACACTTGTTCTCACGTTTAGGCTTACATTTAGACTCGAGACTTTTGATAGGCCTAAGACATGGGCTATATGTGAGAAAAGTAATTATGCTAGGAGCCTGTTGAAATTCAAACTTAGAACCTTCTATTTTGATACCATATTAAATTATACTTTAATATTATGTTAAATAAATTATAAGAATAGTGTTTTTTAAGATTTTATATTCAACACTTAGCCCCCATAATTTGTAGAAGTTAATGTCAGCACGCATTCGTATGATTAGTTTCTCTTTGATTTACTCCTATTATTACTCGTCCTAGTTTGTTGCATATTAGGTGGTGGGTAGGCAAAAAAGATCAGAGTTAACCAACTTTCAAGGCATTAGGTGAACCAAAGATGGGGAGCTGGTAGCATTTAGTGAATCATGAGTGACCCTTTCAAAGTACATAACAAACCCTAACCAAATATCATCATTAAAAAAGGAAAACAAAAAAAAAAAATATATATATATATATATAGGGTTGGTTAAGGAGGGGAGCCCACCTGTGGTCACCCCCCAAATTATCATATTCCTAAAGTGGTTACATAATTGGCTATATATATAACATCACATAGCTCTCTGCATGCCACCGCTTCACTTCATTGTCCTAGAATTATTATACGTTGGTTTTCAAGGGCAAGTGCAGAAAATTAATTAACTTAGGCTCATGGCTAGAGTGGCAGTTCTTTTGATGGTTCTTGTGGCCGTCAGTCCGGCGGTGGCGACAGACTATACGGTGGGGGACTCTCAGGGCTGGGCGAGCGGCGTCGACTACAGCACCTGGGTGGCTGGCAAGACATTCAACGTCGGCGACACCCTTCGTGAGCACGCTACCTTCTCTCCTTCTGGTTTCTAGTTATTTATTTGATGGATCAAGTCAATTATTCAGTAATGTAATGTGTCACATTTCCTTCGGGTCTTTGTTCATGTTTCATTTATGGTAAGACTAAATGGTCCTTTGTAATATTGGTCGTTCCCCAGTGGAGATACAACCAATTGGGCCGGGTCATATTTGGGACCGCATAGATTGGTTTCGGGTCATAAATATTAGCATGTCTCACCCGAATGGCCCAAACAATATGATCCTATTCTTATCATACTTTGGGTTGGCCCGCCAACCCAACATGCCGGCCCGACCCATCAACATCTATTGTTTTCTTCATTTTAATCGCTAAATAATCACCACCATTTCCTATGAGCCTGTTTGGTATTGAGAGTCATTTAATACTATGAACCGAATAGAGTGGAGACAAAATCATATAAAAATATTCTTCTCAATTTCTGCTAGAACTGTAAAATTTATATTTTAATTAATTAATTCACGACGGTATGCACAACATGCTATTACGGGTAAATTCACCAACAACTTTGTGAAAAATCTCAGCATTCCTCTTATGAAATTGCTTGAACTATAATAAGTTATTATATCTTGGACTTAGTTAGGCAGGAAAATTTATCAAGCAATTTTCCACCATGTATATATATTTGGGTCTAGATCCCACAATTTAGCTTTCAACTCTAAATAGGAGTTTTCAAAGTTTTTGTTTGTCTAACACACTATTTTCACTTTCTCCAAAGCCTAAAAAAAAACTTCGGTGGAGTGCTTCCGGACGATACCTTATTAAGAAGCTCTGATCCATTATCATACGTCGGTTTTGTCTGATTTTAATGTTAAAAAATATAAAAATTATTTTAGATTTTAGTGTTAAAAAACATTCAACGCACTCTTACGGATGTAAAATTAAACAGTGGCAGCGGATCGAGGGCTACCCCAAGAGGCATCATTGGAGAGCCATCGCATGCCTAATATATATTTGGTCAGTTGGACCATTTCTTCTTAACAAGTACTATTTGTAAATTTGAGGTGCTTAACAACATATCCAATTGAAGACCATACAAAAGCTTTTCATTGTAGCAGAAGCAAAAACCTCAAATTAAAGGCAGCTTTAATAGAGGCTGATTTTTACTCTTCTTTTTCTCTGTAGCAAAATCTCTGTATTTTTTTTTATTTGTTAAACTTCGACTGCTGATTAAAATTATCAAAATAAGTATAAACCTTACAAAAATAAAATACAAAATAAAGAAAAAAAATATTGCTAAATCTATAAATCAAAATAGACTCTAATTTTTCTTTTCTCTAACCATCCCATTCAACATTTATTTTTCTTTTATAATTCTTTTATTACTCCCCTCCCGGCCTCTCCCCCTATTTTCTTGGTACTAAAAGCTATAAAAAGGGTCGATAAACTGTCGAACCCTAAAACGAGCAGTTGTAGAATTAATTATAATCCTTAATTTCTCATAAAAATGAGCAACCACATTTTAATTGTAATAAAAATAATAATCTTATAATTGATCTATGCAATGGTCTAAGTTTCTTCACACAAGTCACATCATTTTGTATTTTATTTACCGCTAAAGTTCAAAAAAAGAAAAAAATTTGTATAAATTAATCCTGTGAGGGAGGATTAATCGTAGCCCTAATCAGACTAAAGGCTATAATTGTACGGACTGCAGTGTTCCAGTACAGCTTCATGCACGACGTGGCGGAGGTGAGCAAGTCGGACTACGACGGCTGCTCGGCATCCAACTCCCTCCAGTCTTACAGCGACCAGAACACCAAGATCCTCCTCTCCAAGCCCGGCAGCCGCTACTTCATCTGCGGCACCCCCGGCCACTGCTCCAGCGGCATGAAGCTCGCCGTCACCGTCGCCGCCGCCTCCCCCTCCACGACCCCCGCCGGAGGCTCCACGCCGTCTTCGACCACCCCGACAACGCCGACTACGACTTCTCCGTCTTCCACCGCCACTCCCGCATCCGCCAAACCGCCGTCCACATCGAAGTCGTCGACGACCACCAGCGGCGCTGCGGCACGCGGCGGCGGGAGCGGGATCTACGGCGCCCTGGTGCTCGTGCTGGGCTTCCTCGTGGGGAATATTGCGGTGGCGATGGGCTAAGAGTGGAGAGGCGCAGGCGAGAGGCAGTGCTACATATATACTATTATTATTATTATTATTATTATTCATTATTTGCTGTTGTTTATTGAAACTGATGATGATGTGTTTGTATGGGGGCTGCGTAGGGTTCATGCGTTTTGATGAGTTTGGCTGTGTACTCAGTTGGTAGTGTCGTAGCTATTTCCACGGCTCTTTATAATTTTACTTTTACGTACTTTTATTTTTACTTTTTATATCACTGCCCGTTTGTGCCTTGTTCTGCACTGGCTAAAAAAATCCGCGCGATAAATATATTATTAATTATAATTAATCGTTACATCTTATAGATTAATCTTTAGATTTTAATATTAAAATTTATATCAAAAAATAATAAATAATTAATACATAATTATTGAGAAATACAAACTCACTTATTATTTATAATTTTTGTTAATTATGAGCAATACTATTTTTATCTCGCTGTTAAATAATTAAAAATTAAAAAATAAAACTATAGTATCTTTCTTTCTGAAAATATCTAAACTAAATAATGAAAATGAATAAGCTAATAAAAAAAAAAGAAGAAGAAGAAGAAAAGTTTATTGTAATATTAAGAGAGATAAGTAATGCTTATTTTATTATTGTCGGTATAGAATTTACAAATAAAAAAATATAAAAAACTTAATTGGAGTGAAAGCACTACTTTTTTAGCCTTGATGTTAGCTACACCATTGTCGTCGTTGAGATGAAAGGAAGCTCTCGTTAACTTTGATCGCTACAAATACAGCTATTAAATTACTTGATTCCTAAATTATCAAAAACACCAAAATAAGACTAATAAAAAAGCATTTAAAAATTATAATGAATTTTTTTATATACTGCTAAAAGGTACAACTACTAAAATAAAGAGAGCAATGCTACGTATACACCCTAATTGGGGTATATATTCTACATCCCACCCATCCAATGGGTGTGGGATGTCTTTACTAGTCACTTGATGTGCAACTAGTAGTTCACCCCCAAACATTAGATAGGTGGGGTGTAACTTATACACTTCAATTGGAATGTATAAGTAGTATTTTCTAAATAAATATTCTAATATTATATATTAGAAAAAAAAAACTAATATCAGAATGTCATATGAGAAAAAGAAATCCAAAAGTTTAATTCTCTCATTTCAAGACACCAATTTGTTAATTTTAAAAGAAATTAAAAATAGAAAAAAAAAACTTTGTTTATATTATTAATCAAGCACCATGAATCAATAGTCGAATAATTTAATATGCCAAACATAATTATATTGCTAAAGACCTTATTATAATTCTTATTAAAAGTAGAAAAAAAATATGTATTAAATGTAGCTTGCTAATTAATAGCCCATTATTATATGTATCCTCTTCTGGAGCAAAGCGTCTAAGATATTTTCTAAAAAAATAAATTAATTTGATAGCTCAAAAATAGTTGTTGTAATTTGTCAACTGACTCTGTCATTTGAATTTTGCGCACTTCTTCAGTTAATTAATCAACTTTGCTAATTGTTCATCGAACCTAAAGTTTCAAGGGTCCTAATTAACACCACATACATGAATGGGTAATTCATCAAACACATGAATGGCAATATAGTTTTTGTAGAAATTTCACAAAATAGATATTACCGTAATAAGCATGTTAAAATTAAGAGAGAGATCCTTCAAACTTTAGACCAATGACCACGCATTTCTTACCTTGAATTAACAAAAAATTTCAAAACACATCAAATACTAACAACACAACAATATGACAAAAAACTGCACTACAAAACAGTGATTTTGAGCAGGCTCACCTTTTTGAGATTTTTTTTCTTGACATTGGATTATCAATTCATAAAGATTTAGTGAAATAATCAAAGATTATATATAGTTAATAGGTTAAAGATATTTTACATATTATGCACAATGAACTTAGCTCCTAAACTTTTACCTGGCGTGCACACTAACCACATAAATTGAGGAAAAAAAACTACTTGTACATCAAATAAAGAATATCTCTTCATAAATTATATATTGTAAGAAATCAAGAAAGAGATAGCCAACTCCGCTGTTTGATCCAACAAATCATAAATATTAGAAGACGTACATAACATAGCAAAATGATAATTAATATGCAAAAAACTATACCCTTTACCATCATCAAGATGCTCGCTAACCTAAAGCTAATTAAATTCTTATACAACCACCAAAAGCCAAGCACCAGGAAACAATAACCAATAATCTAAATGTTTTTCTATGATATAATAATAACACAATTCGATAATTATCACCGATGCCAAGCGACCATTGTTTAAGTACCCTGCACATTAAAAACATATAGGAATCAATGATTTTTCCATCAAAACAAGACAAACGCACCAACTGTCCCTAACGCAAGTGACAAAGGGCTTACTGGTTGGTACCCGAGGTCTCAAGTTCGAATTTTAATTGAATCACATTTCCAGCTAAGTTTACTTATAAAAGAAATAAACGAAATGAGTAGCATGCTGCCTTCCTCTCAAAAAAAAAAAAAAATGACGAACGCATCGTTTTAAATTCTTTATATAAAAACTTACCAAGAGCTTTCTTTTAAGTTTATTTATAAAAGAAATAAACGAAATGAGTAGCATGCTGCCTTCCTCTCAAAAAAAAAAAAAAAAATGACGAACACATCGTTCTAAATTTTTTATATAAAAACTTACCAAGAGCTTTCTTTTATATAACTATTATAGCGAAATAGGAGCACATGAAAATTCAATAAAAGAATAGAAATTGTTATAGTTGCCAAGTTAGGACAAAAAGTGCGGTTCTCACTGTTCGAATTCTATCATTTCGGTGGATTCGATATGGTGATACAGTTATCGAAAAAGAAAATTAATTTAGCTAATGAAAAACAATATACTACAAGAAACTCTTAGGCTAAGGATGCATTTTCAATGATGTTTTACTCAAGCGTCGTTATTATATAATAAATGCCGATGCTTTGTAAAGCGTTGTTATTGAAATTGTCAAGATTTTTTTATTATTTAATTTTTATTGTATCTAACACATTTAGTTCTCTTGCTCTTTTCACTATAGGAAATTAATTAAAAGACTGTTTTCATTTAGCGCCTTTTTGAATTGGGCCGGCCAAAAATAGTCGCCCAAACTATATTAAAATTTTAAATTTTAAAATTTAAAATTTGATATTTAAAATTTAAAATTTAAAATTTTTTAATTAAAATTTTAATATTTTAAATTTAATATTTAAAATTTTAAATTTTAAAATTTAAAATTTGATATTTAAAATTTAAAATTTAAAATTTTTTAATTAAAATTTTAATATTTTAAATTTAATATTTAAAATTTTAAATTTTAAATTTAATATCTTAATTTTAAATTTAAAATTTATCAGTTAATATTTAGAATTTAAAAATTCAAATATAAATGAAAAAAAATTTAAAGAGTGATGCCATGCGAACCAAAAACTCCCCAATAAAAATTTAAAAATTGTGATTTCGATTAGGAAACCCAAAAACAAAAAAAAAAAAAAAACACTGGATGTGTTTGGTTACTCGTAAAAATGGCCAAAAAATGTTTTTTAGCCTGAAAAACTTTTTGTCGGTTGTTTGGATTGTGGTAAAATGATTTTCCACGAAAACTCTTTTTTACAGATTTGAATGGAAACATAGCTTTTCGTTTTCCGCCACTTTTACGCGGAAAACGAAAACTCTTTACAAAAGGTGTGGCTCATAGCAGCGGGAACAGATGCGGTCCACGAGAATAGCTTGTTCTCATGGACCGCCTGAGAGGTCCCACCATGGACCTCTCTTTCTATGTGTGTGTATAAATATATGTATAATATTTTATTTTTTTATAAATTTACTAGTATATGTTAGGATTTGGTTAGATTTGTAGTTGAATCCTATTTGGATAAGAATTAATATTTAAATCTGTTGGAGATAAATTAAAATTTAAATATGAATTAGAGGATAAATCTAACTAGATTAGGATTAATATTTAAATCTATTAGAGATTAATTAAGATAGATTTAGATATTAATTAAAGTTGAAATCCTAATAATACTAGGATTTGGATTACACTTTATGTGGATATATATAATCAGCCTCGAGATGGTACGGCCAGTTAATTAAGGCTGGTGCTTCAGGATATATAGTAGGCAGAGCCTTGTGGGGTGCCGTACCGGAGAGAGCAAAAGAGAGTGTTAATGAGTTGAGTGCACTTTGTGCACGATTGCACGTGGAGAGGTCTTCTTTGTGGGTTTAGAGAAGACGACGAGAGAAGGGTAGAAGAGATTCAAGAAATAGGGCTCGGATTGTAGCTACTCTGTGCAGAAGAGGAGTCAGGTGTAATCTTCTCTTATTTAATGAATCTTATTTTATCTGCATATTTTTCTCGCTGAGGAGATGGATTTATGGTAAAATCCTGATTTGATGCTTCCGTTGCGGAATCCCAACAATCGATACCGGATCCACAGCAGTCGGTATCGGAGCAGGTTGCGGATTCACAAGATCCGGTACCAGAACGAGTACCGGATTCCCAACAGTATATAATATTTTATTTAAAAATATATAATAATTTATTTTATAGTATTTAAATATATATATATAATTATATATTACATTACATATTTACTGTGTAATATATTTTATATATATTTTATTAATAAATATAAATTATAATAATTATATATGTAGTATGATAATTATTTTATATCAATAATATATATATATATATACATACATATATATATATATATACATACATACATATATATATATATAGAGCAGGACTGCTGTGCTGTCAGGAACACGGAGGTCTCCGTGCTCCTGAGCCGTTTTCGATGATGAAATTTTCGAATCGACGATCGGCTCCGTTAAACTTGATCTAGCGTATTTGAAGTTTCTAGAAAATAATTTTTGCGATTTTTCGATATCATTTACCTAGTGATCGAAAGGATTCAAAATCCATAATTTTTAATGGTTGATATCTGCCGTTTTCAAGTTTAACGGTGTAGAAGTATTCAAATCAGATGAAATTTTGATAGAAAATTCTTTATACTATCTACAACAAGATCTATATTTCTGATCGAAAATTTTAGTGCTATATCACCACTTTTTATAGGATTTTTATTTTCAGCCGTTAAAAATTATTGATTTTGAATCCTTTCGATTGCTAGGTAAATGATATCGAAAAATCGCAAAAATTATTTTCTAGAAACTTCAAATGCGCTAGATCAAGTCTAACGGAGCCGATCGTCGATTCGAAAATTCCATCATCGAAAACGGCTCAGGAGCACGGAGGCCTCCGTGCTCCTGAGAGCACAGCAGCCCTGCTCATATATATATATATATATATATATATATATGTATATATATATACATATATATGTATATATATATACATATATATATATATATATGATAAAATACATATAATAGTTTTCTATTTATTTTTTCTTTCTTTTCTTTTCATCCAAACAACCGTAATCGAAAATTACTTTTCTTTTCCTACAAACCAAACGCTAAAGAGCGTAAAATTTATTTTCCTCAGAAAATTTTTTTTCCGTCAAAAACTACTTTTCACAGTTTTACATGTAACCAAACAACCCCTAAAATGCATTTTAACTTATTCAATAATATTCAAAACCGACTGTCCCTAGCGCAAGTGGCAAAAGGGCTTGATGGTTGATACTCGAGACCCAAGTTCGAATCCTAGCTGATTCACATTTCCAGCTAAGTTTATTTCTAAATGAAATAAATGAAGCGAGTAGCGTGCTACCTTTCTCTCTCAAAAAAAAAAAAAAACTATTCAAATATCAAACTATTTTTCTGGGCCTAGTCATAAGTAATTACCTATCTTCTTCCCTTTCTCTCTCTCTCTCTCTCTCTCTAGGCCCAAAATACTCATCTCTCTCTTTCTCTCTCTTTCTCTCGCTCTCTCCCTCTTTCCCTCTCCTATACAGACCCAAAAGGATTTTTTTATAAAACAATAAGGCGATGAACGATTTACCGCCTTCTTTATTTTCCACAAAGACGGTGAATGATTCACCGCCTTTCGCTTATTTACTATTTCTTTTTATACCCCATATATAATCTTAACAACCATATAAAAATTTTAACAAATCACATATAATCTTAACAAATTAAAAATCCTAATAATTTATCCATACAATTTCATATAGCCTTAACAAAATCCTAATAGTCTATTCATATAATTTCATATAATCTTAACAGCTTGAAAATTCTAATAATCTATCCATACAATTTCATATAATCTTAATGGCCTGAAAATCTTAATAATCTTCCATACAATCTTAACAATCAAATAAAAATTCTAATGATCCACATATAATCCTAACAACCTCACTTTTTTTTTTATTTCCTATATAATCCATGCACAATGTTAATAAATTCGGCGATTCACCGCCTTTAAAAAAAATGGAAGAAAGCAGTGAACGATTCACCACCTTTAAAAGAAATTGAAGAATGTGGAGAACGATTCACTGCATTTAAAAGACATGGTAGAACGCAGTGAACGATTCACTGCTTTTCAACAATAATCCTACGTGGCTCTTACGTGACGAAAAGAGGGTTAGTTTGCCAAATATAAATTTGGCAGGATTATTTCGCAAATTATAAAATTTTAGAGGGTTATTTTATAAAAAAATCCGACCCAAAACCTATATGTACATCTATGCTACTATCCTATATGTTCGATTTTACGACACTTTGATTATCATATAAACCATTATCAAAATTTATGAAATTTAGTTTCTAGATATTTCAAATACTCTATATCAACTTCAACGGTTCCGATCATCGATTTGGAATCTCGATCATCAAGAACAACTTGATAGGACAAGTGCTCCTATCCTATTAATAGGATAGTAGCATTAGCCTATATATATTATCATATAATATAATACATATATATAATATAATATAATATATATAATATATATATATATATAATAGTAATATATACTATATATATATAATAAAATATATATATCATTGTTTGAGAAGGATTTAAGTGAAATTGTTATTTTTTTGTATAATCATAATAATTATTTGACAAAGTCAGCCAAAGATGTATGGCGAGTGAAGTGGCTAGATTTGTATTGGAGTTTTCCTAATTTGAAGAAATTAAATTTATTTTGAGTATATTAAATCATGAATGACAAAAGTTTCAAAGAAAATAAAAATTCAACTATTTTGCGTCCAATTTATACAAGATCACTTTTGACAAAGTGCAAGAAAAAATAAAATTTGAAAGTATTTGAGAAGAATTTTTAGAGTTTTTGATGGATGAGAAGTGAGTTAGGGCATAAACGGCGTGAAAACAAAGTTTTAGAATGAGAAAAAACTAAGCCCTCCAACAAATATTAATTTTTTCCTTTAATTAAGTTTTGCATTTGGTTTTTAACTTTGTGAGCTTTAAAAAACTGAAAAACTAGACTAGATTTATAACATCACTCCTTGCAGGAGGAAGCTCCGTGTGCTCCATAAGTGTTATAATTATATTTTCTTTTGTTGCTTTTATAGGTTATTTATATATATTCAAAGTTATAATTCTTAATGATGGATAAAAGTTGGATTAATATGCCAAGAAATACCAAGGATTATCTCGATGGAGTTGCTAATTTTGTTAAATCGGCAAATGAGAAGGCCTCTATTAATGGAAAGATTTATTGTCCATGTTGAAAATGCTTTAACCGTTCCTTATTTGTTTTAGAAATTGTTGAGGAACATTTGGTGTGGAATGGGTTTTTTTTAGGCTACATTGAGTGGGTCCTTCATGAGGAGTCATTGTCTGGGACATCATATGAAGCTCATCATAGCCAAGACATCCAATCTAATTTAGGATCCACTAATGTGCAAGACATCCAATCTGATTTAGGATCCACTAATGTGCCAGACCCTATAGGACAATGCTATGAGAGAATTGGTTTAAGATGTTTTTGGATTTAATTCTGAAAATTTAGAGCAATCAAGTGATAATGATGACATCAAATATTTGGGTGAATCTAGTGAAGGGCAACAACAAACAGTGCATTCGATAAGTCCATGCCTTCATCTGATAAAGACATAACTCGGTATCGCAACTTGTTATAAGATTGTGATAAAGAACTTTACCCAGATTGTAAAAGTTACTCAAAAATATCTTTTCTTGTCCACCTATTTCATCTCAAATGCTTGTATGGGTGGTCCGGAAAGTCTTTCTCTATGTTGCTTGAACTATTAAAAGATGCATTTCCGAAAGGCACTTTTTGCCATTATCCACTTATGAAGCTAAAAAACTGATAAAAGAATTGGGTCTTGGGTATGAGAAGATTCATGCTTGTGACAATGATTGCATGTTGTATTGGGGTGAAAGGGCGAATCAAGACTCTTGTCATATATATAGTTCTTCATGATGGGTCAAAAATAAAGATTGTGAAACTAACTCATTGAGTAAAAAGGATAATATGCTCGCAAAAAAAAGGCAGTCAAGGTATTGCGCTATTTTCCTCTTATTCCACGATTAAAACAATTTTACATGTCATCAAAGACCGCTGCCTCTATGAGATGGCATGTTGAGGGCTGCACAAAAGATGGAAACTTACGACACCCAACAGATGGCTTAGTATGGAAATCATTTGACTCTCGTTATCCAGATTTTGCTTTCGATTCTCGCAGTGTTAGGCTCGGTCTCGCTAGCGATGGATTTAATTCATTTTGAACAATGAATTCCACTTATAACACTTGTCCAGTTCTGTTGATTTCATATAATTGACCATCATGGTTGTGCATGAAACGATCATTATTTATCTTCTGTATAGTAATTCCTAGTGAAAAAGGTCCTGATAATGATATTGATATTTATTTGCAACATCTAATAAAAGAATTAAAATAGTTATGGGAAGGTGTTGTAGCTTTTAATGCTTTTAGCAAGCAAAATTTCAATTTGCGAGGAGCTTTTCTTTGGACTATTAGCAATTTCCCAGCATATGCCAACCTATCTGGTTGGAGCACTAAAAGGTGTGTTGCTTGCCCTTGTTGTGGAAATTCAACTCATTCACGTCAGTTAATGTAACGCCCCCAATAGTCCCACATCGGATAGAATACTGATTCCGATCAGTTTATATGAGACCTACACGCTAGTAATAATAATTGGGCTTAAGCATTTTGGGCCGGTGGTTTGGCCCAACGAGTTATTATTGCTAGCGGGTCGGGTTGTTACAATTGGTATCAGAGCCAAATACCAGCCGGAAGTGTGAGAGCTAAGTGCTATGCGGGACAAAGTGCTACACCAATAGATTTGGTGGGAGCCACCTCTTGAACCCGTAAGAGCCACCTCTAGAATCTCACATCGCCTAGTAATTCTGGTCCTGGTCTGTCTATCTGTGATCTGTATATGAGGTCTCGTACGCTAGTAATAATAATTGGGCTTAAGCATTTTGGGCTGGTAGTTAGGCCCAACGAGTTATTATTGCTGGCGGGTCAGGTCGTTGTAATAGGTATCAGAGCCGAATACCAGACGGAAGTGTGAGAGCTAAGTGCTGTACGAGACAAAGTGCTACACCAACGGATTTGGTGGGAGTCACCTCTTAAACCCGTAGGAGCCACCTCTTGAATCTCACATCGCCTGGTAATGGTCCTGGTCTGTCTGTCTGTGATCTGGTTCGGGCCCGACGAGGACGTCAGGATCTAAATAGGGGGAGTTTGTAATGCCCCCAATAGTCCCACATCGGATGGGATGCTGATTCCGATCAGTTTATATGAGACCTACACGCTAATAATAATAACTGGGCTTAAGCATTTTGGGCCCACCAACGAATTTGGTGGGAGCCACCTCTTGAACTCGTAGGAGCCACCTCTAGAATCTCACATCGCCTGGTAATGGTCTTGGTCTGTCTGTTTGTGATCTGGTTTGGACCCAACGAGCACGTCAGGGTGTAAACACTAGTCCCACATCGGGTGGGATACTGATTTCGATCGATTTATATGAGGCCTATACGCTAGTAATAATAACTGGGCTTAAGCATTTTGGGCCGGTGATTTGGGCCCAACGAGTTATTGTTGCTAGCGGGTCGAATCGTTGCATTGGTATCAGAGCCGAATACCAGCCGAAAGTGTGAGAACTAAGTGCTATGCGGGACAAAGTGCTACACCAACGGGTTTGGTGGGAGCCACCTCTTGAACCCTTAGGAGCTACCTCTTGAACCCTTAGGAGCCACCTCTAGAATCTCACATCGCCTGGTAATGGTCCTGGTCTGTCTGTTTGTGATCTGGTTTGGACCCGACGAGGACGTCAGGGTCTAAACAGAGGGAGTTTGTAATGCCCCCAATAGTCCCACATCGGATGGAATACTGATTCCGATCAGTTTATATGAGACCTACACGCTAGTAATAATAACTGGGCTTAAGTATTTTGGGCCGGTGGTTTGGCCCAACGAGTTATTATTGCTAGCGGGTCAGGTCGTTACAATTGGTATCAATACCAGCCGAAAGTGTGAGAGCTAAGTGTTATGCGGGACAAAGTGCTACACCAACGGATTTGGTGGGAACCACCGTAGGAGCCACCTCTAGAATCTCACATCGCCTAGTAATTCTAGTCCTTGTCTGTCTATCTGTGATCTGTATATGAGATCTCGTACGCTAGTAATAATAACTGGGCTTAAGCATTTTGGTCCGGTGGTTGGGCCCAACGAGTTATTATAGCTGGCGGGTCGGGTCGTTGTAGTTAAAGCACAGGGGAAAGTTTTGTTACATAGGTCACCGCCAATGGTTGGATCCAAACCATCCTTTTATATTTCAGAAGGATCAGTTTGATGGAACTATAGAGTTGCAATATTCCCCAGTTCCTCTATCGGGAGCTGATATTTTAAAACAACTAGAGGGCATTAGCTTTATGTATGGAAAAAAATCAAAATCGTCTAAAAAGAGAGCAATCAACAACCCTATATATAAAAGAGTAGTGGAAGAGAAGGTCAATACTTAATATCAAGCAATGTTGTTTGAGAATATAGATGATTTCATAGAGGATGCTCATCACCTTGAGGAGGTTGAGAATGATGATGGAACATAAAAGCTAGCAACACTTGGTGTAGTACAATAGGCGTGGAAAAAAAGAAGCATCTTCTTCAATCTACCATATCGGGAGCATAATCTTATTCGGCATAATCTTAATTTGATGCATGTTGAGAAGAATGTTTGTGATAATCATTGGAACTATATTGAATTTCAATGCGAGGACGAAAGACAATCTCAGATCACGTCTTGACTTAAAGGATATGGATATAAGACATGATTTGCATCCGAAAATTCTTCCGAACAACAAAACTCAGCTTCATGTAGCATGCTACACCATGTCCATGGAGGAAAAAGTTATCGAAAAATCGCAAAATTTACTTTCTAGATACTTCAAATATGGTAGATCAAGTCTAACGAAGCCAATCGTCGATTCGGAAGCACCATCATCGAAAATGGTGCAAAACCGGGCCACTTTTTTCGTTTTTGCAGATTCGGTCCGCTTTTTCAGCAAACTGACCAAAATACCCTTTTTACTTTTTCTCTTTCCTCTTTCTCTCTCTTCTTCGTTTCTCTCGTTCTTTTTTTTTTCTCGCCGGCAGAGCGGAGGCGGAAACGGTCCGTCTGGCCTCTCACCCTCATGCTCTCGCCCTCGCCCTTGCCCTCGTCCATGCACCCCCCACCTTCCTCGCCTCCGACCCCGCCAAGGCCGCGCCGCGACTTTTTCTTTTCTGCTTTTTTCTTTTCTTTTCTTTTCCGACTCTTCTTCACCGTCTCCGACGACGACGCCTCTCTCGCCCTTCCCCGCCCTTCTCATCTCTCCCTCTCGCTCATTTTCTGCCGCCTCCGACGATGATTTATCTTCGCCGGCGCCGACGTCGACACCGCAGAGGTCACTGCGGCGCTACAGCCTCGGAGCGGGGGGTCCTTAGCGGCGTCATCACCGGCGCCATAGCTGTTGGCAGAGAAGGTGACAAAAAAAAATTATAGAAAAAAGAGAAAAAAAAAAGATAAAAAATTATATAAAAAGAAGGATGAAGATGAAATTGCATCGTTAATTATAAAAAAAAATTATAAGTTGCACTATTTAAGATGTAAATTGCTGCTTTAAGATAAAAATTATACTCTTTGAACGAAAATTACGCTCTTTGGGAGATGTTTACACTGTTTCTATTCTTATTGCACTCTTTCAGATATAAACTGTAATCATTAAGATGAAAATTGCACTCTTTAAATGAAAGTTGCACTGTTTTCCTCTTATTATACTATTTTTTATCTTAAACTGTATCCTTTTAAGTGATATTTATACTGTTTCTCCTCTTGTTGCACTGTTTCTCCTCTTGTTTCACTATTTCTCCTCTTGTTTACACAGAAATGGTGCAACAAGAGGAGAAACAGTGCAACAAGAGGAGAAACAGTATAAATATCTCTTAAAAGGGTGCAGTTTCTCCTCTTATTGTATTATTTTTTCTCTTGTTGCACTATTTCTCCTATTGTTTATACATAAATGGTGCAACAAGAGGAGAAATAGTGCAACAAGAAAAGAAACAGTATATGTATCTCTTAAAATAGTGCAGTTTCTCCTCTTGTTGCACTATTTCTCCTCTTGTTTACACAAAAATGGTGCAACAAAAGAAGAAACAGTATATATCCTCTTGTTTACACAGAAATTGTGCAACAAGAGGAGAAACAGTGCAACAAGAGAAAAAACAGTATAATATCTCTTAAAAGGGTGCAATTTCTTCCCTTATTGCTCTGTTTCTCTTTTTGTTGCACTATTTCTCCTATTGTTTACACAGAAATGATGTAACAAGAGGAGAAACAGTGCAACAAGAGAAGAAACAGTAAATACATCTCTTAAAACAATGCAGTTTCTCCTCTTGTTGCACTATTTCTCTTCTTGTTTACACAGAAATGGTGCAACAAGAGGAGAAACAGTGCAACAAGAGGAGAAACAGTATAAATATCTCTTAAAATGGTGCAGTTTAAGATAAAAAATAGTGTAACAAGAGGAGAAATGGTGCAACAAGAGGAAAACAGTGCAACTTTCGTTTAAAGAGTATAATTTTTATTTTAATGAATGCAGTTTATATCTGAAAAAATGCAATAAGAATAGAAACAGTGTAAATATTACCGAAAAGGTGTAATTTTAGTTCAAAGAGTATAATTTTCATCTTAAAACAGCAGTTTACATCTTAAGTAGTGTAATTTATAATTTTTTTGTAATTAACGATGCAATTTCATCTTCATCCTTCTTTTTATATAATTTTTTAACTTTATTTTTTTTCTGTTTTTTCTATAATTTTTTTTGTCACCCTCTCTGCCAACAGCCACGGTGCCGGCGACGACGCTGCTAAGGACCCCTGCTCCTAGCCTGTAGCGCCGCAGTGACCTCCACGGTGTCGACGTCGGCGAAGATGCATCGTCGTCGGAGGCGGCAGAGAATGAGGGAGAGGGAGAAATGAGAAGAGCGGGGAAGGACGAGAGAGACGTTGTCGTCGGAGACGGTGGAGAAGAGTCGGAGAAAAAAACAAGAGAAACGAAGAGGAGAGAGAAAGAGGAAAGAGAAAAGGTAAAAAGAGTATTTTGGTCAGTTTGCTGAAAAAGCGGACCGAATCTGCAAAAACGAAAAATATGGCCCGATTTTGCAAAAGCCCAAAATAAGTGGATTTTTTATGCAAATTGGCCAAAAAAGAAATAAAAAAATAAGATAGGTTTTAATTCAGCAAGCATACCCAGTGCATTCCTTGTGCAACATCAACAAAGCATACTCCACAATGTGTAATCCTCAAAGAAACATCATTCAACAATTTTTCGTAATTTCTAGCAACAATTAGTAATTAGTGGTTCTTCCAATCAAAAAGCTTGCATAAGACAAACTCTCAATTCTAAATTTCTATTAAAAAAAGTTTGAAATTCAAAAATACCTATGAGAACTTCAGTGGATCCTGAAGAATTCCTAGTTTATGCTTTGCCTTGATATAGCTAGTAGGACTATTAAACACAGTTGCTTGCTCACCGACTATTTCTTAATTCAATTGAAGGCTTTGAATGATGAGAAGCGGATACCAATGCTGCCAAGCCCAAATACCAAGATTCGGCTTGCTTCTTGTCTTCACAGATCTAAGCCCCTACACAATTGCAAAGAAGAAAAGGCACGTAATAGGTTAGTAAAGATGAATGCTAGCTTCGCAATTGCAAAAACAAAATTGTGAAGATAAAAAAAAATCGAAGAATGAAAATACCAAGTCAAGCGAGCGTTCACGCATTTGATGAGCTCCGGAGAATGGAATTGCATGATCGAAGTAGTAATGATAATAATAATACCTAATTTTTTTTGGACCACCTAGAGAAGAGAGAGAAAGACAGAGAAGAACAGAGCTAGAGGGAGAGAGAAGATGAGGGAATCGAGCTGGGAGAACCACGAGCGATGCAACCGCCACTCGATGCTCTACTGTGATAGCCATAAAGGTCGGCGGTAGCGAAACGGTGGAGGCGATGGCAACCAACTGAGAGGCTGAGGAGGGAGAGGGCTGGAAGGAGGAGGAGGAGGTGGTGCTGGTGGGGGGTTAGGGTTAAGATGAGGGTAAAAGAGTGGGGGGGAGGCATATGAAAAGAAAAAAAAGTTGTATAGACGATATGGGAAAGGAGAAGGACGGTTGGGGAGGGAGAAGGTAGTTAACAACTACATTAAGGTGACAGAAATGCTATATAAGCATTAATGTGAACGGCGGGCCCACAACCCGAAAACACGGAGAAGCTTTCTTTTAGGTTCACAATTCATGTATTCTATTGAATTGAATTGATGATTGATTGATGTGGAAAACTCTATAGTCAAAAATGAAAAATCGATCTTGACTATTAAATATATTAAATATTAAATTAAATTATTAGTATATATTAATTACTAAAATAGATATTTTAAAAATTATATTATATACATATAGGCAGTTTCACATTCTGCACATCGTAATGAGTCGATTACAATATATTTTCTACAGCTCCACGAAAAATAAAAAAAAAATATTTCTACATAAGTTCACTCAAACTTTGATATGCATATCGTAATAAGTTGATTATGACATATTTTCTGCAGTCCCACCAGAAAATAGAAAAGCATATCTTTACGTGATTTCGCTCGAACTTTGTTTTGCCTGCTACTTTGAGATGAGATTCAATCCCGAATGGGTCCTTAGCATTTGAGAAGGCTAGAGGATCAAACTCCACGTATTTATATGTGTGAATAGGAATGTTAACCATCGGCATAAGAGCCGTTTTTACAAAACCCAAAACCAAACCCAAATAAAAAGAAAAATCAAAACTCATAACTTTACCCGAACCCAATTGGGAATAAAAATTCAAACACAAAACCAAACCTACATAAAAAATTTAAAACTCGTATTTGAAATCGAAACACCGAACTTGATTATTAACTATACTAAATATTAAATTAAATCATTAGCAAATATTAAGTATAAAAATAAACATCTAAAAAATTATATTATATACATGTAATACATGATATGCATCCGCACAATATGCATAAATAATTCACAAGTTGTGTTTTTGCAAAATGGGCTCTTTTTATTTTTGCAAATTTGAATTTATGTTTTTCAATCTAACCAAAATGCCTTTCCGATATCTATATCTATATCTATATCTATATCTAAATCTATATCTATATATACTCTAATTAAACCCCGTAATCTTAATCCAGGTGGCAAGTTTTCCTCAACTTTAGCCTGTGGGTCCCACCACCATTATATTTCTCTCTCATTTTTTTTTCCTACGCGGTTGCCCGACTTCCCCTTCCGCTTTCTCGAGCGTTTCCTCTCTCTCGCACGCACGTTTTTACCGGTTTTTTTTTTTTTTTTTTTTTTTTTTTTTTTTCACACGTTTTTTTTTTAAGGCCTTTTGCTGCTCTTTTTCTTCAATGCCGCCTCTTGCTCCCCTCCCTATCGCGCCGCTTCCTTACCTCTCTACTTTTTCCATCCATCTACACCCCATCCTTCGATCCTGCTCCGTCTCTTCGATTCCGATCTACAATCCCATTCTATGGCCTCTCATGCCTCTTGCATCAATTCCCCATCCCTTCGATCTCGGCCCCGTCCCTCGATCCCTTCTGTTGCCGTCTGTATTGCTTCTGTTTCCGCCTCGATTTTGCGACCATAGTACTTAGAACGGTTTCTTTCATGCGTTTGCATATAACTGTCGAATTATATAATAAAGGCGCGTGGCATGGTTTCTTTCTATGCTGCGAAATTATTCTCCTGTAAGCGAAAAATTTAGCGGGCCTCTTTAATCTTAACAATTACACTGGTGGCGATTGAATCATTGGCGTTTTCTCGTCCAATGGTTTTTCCTTTATATTTCTGGTTTTCCTATAGATTCCATATTTCTGCAGTTACTTTTCAATTTTATGCATTTTTTCGCTACACAAGTTTTTTTATTTTTGTTGATTGCAGGTCTAACATGCTTTTTAGTTTTGCGACCTTTACGAATTTGAAACTGTAAGCTTTCCTAATAGATTTTTTTTTATTGTATATATTTGATTTTATTATATGTTTATTCACAGTGTATTCTTTAGGAATCATGTTAATTTATAAAAAAATTCTCTAATCATCTAATACAAAGACTTTTGCCTGAGTTTATAGAATCAAAAGGCAGATAACAGATAAATGCTTAAAAATCAAACTTCTAACTTTTTTCCTCTTTGTGCAATGATTGAAGATTGTGCTATGTGATGCAATATGGATCACCAAAGATCGAAGTATCTACGAACACTTTCGTTTTGCTTTATTTAAACTCAACCTGATCAATTAAAAAAGCTGGAATAGATTTAGGACAAAAAAAAATCAAGCCAAATAACACATTCTCTTTTCATTATGTGAAAGTAACAACATTAATAGAGCTACAACTAACGTGAAAAAATGAATGTGCAAACTATATCTAGAGGAAATTTCACTGGAGACGAAAATTGTTTGAATCCTTTGAAACCATTCTATAATCTTTTAAGGTTGGTTTCGTAATTCCAGACTCAAATATATTGTTGATTTTGAAATAGATATTCTATATATTTCTTTCTATGTGGATGATTAACTAAACATTTAAATGCATAATCAAAAGACGCAATTGGTACTTGCATTTAGATAGAGACAATGAGTTTTTCCTTTAACAATAATATCTAATAGTTGTTAAGTGCCTAATCCGATGTTTAGAATCTTTGTGGTCTTCTTATTACTTCTTTTTTCTATTTTTTGTAGTCGTGATTTGTGGTGCGACGTTTTTGCCTTTTGGCGGGCAAATGATATTTTAAGAGTTGTATGTTAATTTAGTAGGTTTAAGCTGTAGTTATTAATTTGTAGAGTAAAATGATGATATGAATCATGCCATTAAATTCTTTCTAAGGTATTCTGTAGGCAATTTGATTGTAAACTCATCTGTAGATGTAATCTTGGTGTGGCATCATAGGCGTTCATGAATTGGGAGTAGACTCACTATGCAATCTCTTAATTTCTCTCAAGATCACACAATGTCGAAACTTCGTAACTACACAATCAGGATGCAATATTATATATCCTTTTTTCTATATAGGTTTGGCTAACCCGTATATATATGTTGTCAACATTCTTCCTATATTTTATTTTTTTTGTGTTTGTTTTGTTCGTATTTTGCATGATTAGATTTTTTGGTGCTTCCCTAATTTTATTTTTTGACTCTAATGACAGTTTGATTCATGAGACTTGCGGCATCTTCTTATGGGGCATAGCTCATATTACATTGCCGAAAGATATGTTTTGCTTCCTTCTTTACTGCTTTCTTCTGTCTAAACAGGAAAAGGATTCCATTCACTTTTGGGGACACGATATTTTACGGGTTAGTGCAGTAACTTCTTTCTATTTATATTAGATCTATTTTAGGTAAGAAGCACTTAAATGATAGTATTAATGATAGAATATTATTGATTCTATTACTATGATTGATTCTATGCTTAAAATTATATTTGATATGATGATTTGTATGTTTCCAAGCAAGTTGGTACATACTTTTAATGTAGGTTCTATTTTATGAGCAAAGAGATATAAATGGTGTACTCAAATATATATTACTGTGCGTATTTAATGATTTGAGAGTTTAGATAAATTTTTTAATATCTAATCTTATCTACTGATAAGATCATGGGGTATATTTGACTATTAATTTTTTGCACTTTCACTATGCCTTCCCATATTAAGTATTTAATTACCAGGAATGTGCATGTATGTAAAGATAGTGGGTGCAGTAGATCGAACTCTGATGTTGGTAGGGAGGGGTGACAGCGCCAGTTTCGAATTTTTAATGTGAAAAAGATCAATTATCCTGTACCTTTTCATAGAATGTTGCACTTTAGAGAATATGTTTTTAGTGTCTATTGCAGTAATTTAAAATAGTGTTGGTCCAATTTAAAATCTGAAAATCTAAATATGAAATCTAGTATTAACAATGTGTTATTTTTGCTTGAAAAGCTCAATTTTGAGAATTCATAATTTGAATGTATCTTTTTCTCTAGAGAAGAGATTGAAGGCCCCCCAAAATTCGAGCATAAAAGATGTGAAAAGATACAGAAAAATTTTTTTTAAATTTTAAACCCGATTTGGTGGCCAATTTAAAAAAAACTTGAAGACAAATTGCACTTTTGAATGAACTTAAAGTCAATTAAACAGCGGTTAAACAGAGACGCTGTCTGATTGGTGCTATAGAGTAGAAGGTTAGCAAGTGTAGTCGTGGTGTCAAGCGGGTAGATCGAATTATTTATGATCCGCATACAATTATAAATATGCAGAAATGCGAAAGCCGAGACCAAATTGCTAATTCCATTGTAGCACAATGAACTTGAGCCCCACATTTTAGCATTTGTGTGTTTATTTCTAGTGTTGATCCGAAACGTAGTGAAAATCGAACCGAAAATCCAGTTTTTCTACAAACCGCGTTCAGTTTACTTTCATTAACATATACAATCTAGGATGCAGAACGGATTCGGCGTCGTTGTGGAGCTCCCCACTCGATCCGTTTCCGACGGGTGCCAGTAGAATGAGAAAGAAGAAATAAACGGATTCGGGGCGAGAATGCGGGGTAAATTTTACGATCGAGACGGATTCGGGGCAGGAAAGGGAAAATTTTTGACCCGTCCCAAGATCGCCCCGAATCCGCCCCACCATGACCGCTCGGCGAATCTGTCCCGGAAATTATTTATATTTAAAAAGTATTCTAAAAAATATATATTACAATAAAATGTTCAAAATACAATTAACTTAATTGACTATTTTTTATTTTATAATTATATTATTTAAATTATTATATATATTTAAATTATTTAATTTATAGTTACAAAATTGATTAATAATATGACTAATTTTATAAAAAATATTATTGCCGGGGCGATTCGGGGCCGGCGGGAGGCGGGTTACGAGGCGGCGCGGATTATGGATGTATTTTTAACCCGTTACGATTCGGAGCCGGGAGCGCGGGGCGGAATTTGCTAGTCAGTAAGTTGGAACGGCGGGCCGAGGATGTTGTCAGTCGAACGGGAGGCGGGGCGAGAATTTTGCTTAGTCCGGGCGGCGAGCGGGCGGGCCGGCTCCCGCCCCCAGATGCGGCCCCATTTGCATCCCTAATACATCCGATTTTGTTAACATTATACCTATAGATATAGATCTCCGATTCCTACCAATTTTTATTTCCGGTCCGGGAGTGACGGGCGAAGTAAGGATGTCAATGGTATGATATTCAAAATTTTATCTGAACCCAAATCCCGAAATGAAACTGATATATGTGATACTAAATGGTTATGAATCAGATACTGTATTCAAAAATAGTGAAGACCCGACGAGTTATAGAGCTTCGGATATGGATTTTGACTGTGACCCGATCCGAACGCAAATTTATTTATATATATATAATATAAATATATATATATATATATATATATATATAAATATATATTATATTTATATATATATATACTAGTTATAGTGCACGTGCAATGCACGTAATATTTAATTAAATTAAAAATTATATTTATATTTAAATTTAAATAATTATTGGATGGTATAAAATTTATTTATCAGTTTAATTTTTTTCTAAAATTAATTTTTTTAATATGTATCAAGTTTTTAAAATTTAAAGTAATTCTAAATTTAATAATAAATTCATATTTAATTTATGAATAAAACTCAAAATTTGAAATTAATTTTGAATCCATAATTTGATCATATAATATTATTAAAGACATTAATTATTTATTATCCCATCTATTTTTTAAATTCATATATTTTCAAGTTAAATATTATTTATAATTTGAAATACTGTTTACACACCTACAATATTAATTCACATTTGAATTATGAACCAAATTTAAAATTTAAAGCTGATTTTATAAGCTTATTTAAATTATTTTTTTTCAAATCTAATTTTTTTTAGTAGCTAATTGAGAGATAGTAATACAAAATATTTTCAATGTTTATTGCATAGAATTTTCGTTTTTTTAATAGTATGGAATATTATTTTATATGCGGATGCGTAAATAACTTTTCGGTTGACAAAAATTGGATAAGTATAAATTTTTTTCTATTCTCGCAAATAAAATGCAATATTTTTGTCGGCTAAACAAGGGCGTATGTCTTGTGCAACAATTATTTTAATAATTATCTCAAATCAATATCAATTATGTGAATCATATTTAACAAATTTAAAATTTAAATGTAATTTATATGTTATTTTATTGAAAAATATCTCAGATTTTAAAATTATTAGGTAAATTGGGATAATTTTATATATTCACTTGTAAAAATATATGATTAATATTATATATGTGGAAGTATTATTGTGATTCGGATATTATATAGGTGTCGATATTACATGTGAGAATGAAATATTTAAGAAATGCGAATATTATTTGTGATAAAATATGATATTATGTTGGCGGCGGTTATTAGAAGATATGACCCCATATATAAAAGTGAAATTTGATACGTACTATCTAACGGGCAAATTTAGGTAAAAAAGAGACAGATACTTAATTCCTGTCAGTCATTGGATTAGATCGAATGACTAATGAATAATGATATTTTATGATAATTTAAAAATAAAATAAAATTGTACGGCCTGTGAGTTATTCATTAAAGTTGAATGAATGATATTATTAGTATGTAATTGGAATTATATTAATATAGATCGGCATTTTGGAAAGAAGAAAAACTCAAAACTCACGGTTTTATAAGTAAGCTACAGATATATATATATATATATATATATATATATATATATATATATTTGATATTATATTTGAATTTGTATTTTAAAAATTTAGATTCAATATAATATATTTTAAAATATTGAAAAAAATAATTATTTCCGGTTTAAATTTTTGGATTCAGATTCGGATTCGGATTTCAAATTTTTGGTCAGGTTCGGAGTTGGATATGAATTTTTAAAATTCATCCGTTGGAATCTCTAGCAGCAGCGCCCTTCAATCTAGGGCCTGGAAATCGCGCGCCTCCCTCGCATCTTCTCCTTCCGCTCGCCCCTTCTCCTCTGACAACACCCCCACCAAACCCTCCCTCTCTTCCGGTCTCTCTCGCATCATTTTGCTCATTTTCTCTCTCTAGGGCGTCGAAACTCCAAAACCCCTGCTCCTCTATTGATCCGAGGTACTCCCCATATCTCTCTCTCTCGCCCTCACAGTTCATCACTAAATTGAGATTTCTCACTGCATCGGAAAGGTCAGGACGAAGCCAATCGAGGCTTTGTTTCTACAAAGTTTAGGTTTTTTTTTTTTTTTGTTTCTTGCGATTTATCTATCAATTTGATTGTTTTTAAGTTACAAGAAATGTTGGGCTTCTCTACGATCTACAGTTTGGTGATGTGAGAAATTAGGAAATATAATGGAGTCATTGTTTGGTGTTGGATAATGTTTTTACTAGCTTTTCATGGGAGGAGCCGAACTGTTTGAATGCTCTGTGTCATGCTTTAGAGTCTAC
Organism: Ananas comosus; assembly: GCF_001540865.1. Lineage (NCBI taxonomy): Eukaryota > Viridiplantae > Streptophyta > Magnoliopsida > Poales > Bromeliaceae > Ananas > Ananas comosus. Next base: position 9,269,964 of record NC_033629.1, on the reverse strand, counting down.
GTCACATGGAATGCGACACAGATGCGGCAAAATATTAGAACAGGATATATGTAAAGTATGGTTAAAAAAAATGATATTCTTTTTAATATATGCTATTAGTACTCGTGAAAAAAGTTTTCAAAGTCGAATAAACATCGAGATTTGTGTATGAATCTACAAGACGAAGCGTATCAACATTCATCTAGACTTTTTATCGACTGTGAATATCGGATGGAGTTTCATCCAAATGCATTGTGCGATAATGTATATAATAATAACAAGTTTTTGGATATAGGCTACTTTGATAATGAATACATCCAGAACTAAGCACCTCTCCTTAAGTACCCCTCGAGTATCCGGGTGTTTGACTAATTTTTAAAGTTGTTTGATACTTATTTGATGCATCCGACAGTCCGACACATATGTGATCGATGTGTGAAATTATTATATCTATAAATTGCATTCCATTTATTTTTGGTGGCTCTTGACAAGTTAAAGCTATAATAAAATGCAGCATTTTTTTTTTTTTTGGTTTAGTAACAAAGATTTTGGAAAATGGGACTATTAAGTCGACTATAACCAAAGAAATGTATTTGTTGAGTAACTAAAATATCGGTGAACTTAAAGATCTATGCGCTTGTCGATCATGTGAATGAGCTCAAGTAAATGAGCTATGCTGTAACTTTCCTTGGTGTCAAGCTACATGTTGTGCTTCTCTCTTGCTACCTTGTATTATTCATTTTGTTTTCTTACGAAATTCGAATTTGAACGAAATTGTTTTAGTTTCAGTTGGTGCTGATTGGAAATGCAGGTTTGAAACTGTTCTAAACCGAAAGACTTCAATATCGTTTAGGTTGGATCTAAGAAAGGTTAGTTTTACAATGTCAATCAAAATTGAATGTAATTAGCTCGTAGGATTTAATTTTAATATATTAATTATTTTCTTTATGAATCTTTTATATTGTTTTATTTAATGATTTTCTCTCTATGTTAGATGGTGCTATGAAAGTTAGCTTTCTCAGTTATTGTTTATGCAGTTAAGATTTCTATTGTTCTTCAGAATCATTGTGAAATGTTTGGTGACCTTTTATCAATGCGTAAGTTATCAATCAAAATGTTTCGTTTAGGCGATGGACCTAAACTGCAACCAAGTTTTTGAACCACTAGTTACTATACTGATATTGAAAGTACTACTTACTATTTAGGGACTGCCCACTGCCTTAAATCTCGGGTTTATGGGTAATATAATTCTTTTCTGCTTTCTGTGTGCATAGGAGGCATGTTTGTAAGTAAATTCTTAGTAGGTATTTGACGGTCATCACTTGTTTGGAGAAACTGCTTTGCTCTTAAAACTTGATATTGATAATTATCTATTATGTGTTACTTAGCTATAACAATGTTTTGTGTAGATAAACAATTCTCATTCTTGGTCACTGTAATCCTCATTTATTTTCTTATTTAGTGTATTGGAAGTTTCCTAGCTGTGGTTAGCTACACCTTATTGTTATCTTGATTTGTCAATTTTCAGCCAAAGAAAAACTGTCCCAGCTAAGAATTGATGGCCAATCAAGAGATTTTACCTGGAAGCACGATAAATACGGAATCCACCAAACCTCGGATCCTCCTCGCTGCTTCTGGGAGTGTGGCTGCGATCAAATTTGAGAGCCTTTGTCGGATTTTTTCTGAATGGGCCGAAGTTAGGGCAGTGGCAACCAATTCAGCCTTACATTTCATAGATAAAAAAGCACTTCCAAGCAATGTGATGCTTTTCACTGATGATGATGAATGGTCTAGTTGGAAGAAGATAGGAGATGGAGTACTCCACATTGAGCTGAGGAAATGGGCAGACATTATGATCATTGCCCCACTATCGGCAAATACCCTTGCAAAGGTACTTTTTTGGGGGTTAATTGCAAATTTGTCCCAGAAGTTTGACCCATATTTTAACTTCGTTCTTAAAGTTTCAATTGTACAATTTATTCTCTGAAGGTTGGTTTGATTTCAGTTTTGTCCTCATTTTATTTTTGACAATTTAGTCTTTGAATTTTGATCCCAATTTCCATTTGGTCGTTAGAGTTGCAAATTCCAGAATTAAAAGTCGAGTATCGTAGATGGTATGACTTAATTCTTATGCAGAACAAACTCCATGGACTAAATTGTTAGAATTGAAAATACGAGGATAAAATTGTAGAGAGGGTCTAGCTTCAGGGATTGAAATTGTGATCGACCCACTATTTTTATTAACAAAAGGGTAAAGTGCGCCAGGTTCTCAGGGTTTTCGCTAAGTTCCATTTTGGTGATCAACCTTTTTAGTTTTTGCAATTGGGTTTCTAAATTTTGTATCCTGCGATTGCTGCTCAAAACTTAGCGCACATAGGTTACTCTTTTTCTAAATTTAAATAGACAGAGATGTCTGTTATTGCTTTCTAGCTGCCATGTAAGCAACTATTGTGCATGTAGTTAGGGTTAAGATCATGGACATTGCATTGTGGGTCGATATTTCTATCCTTTTGAAGGGGAATTAAATTAAAGAGCTAAGATTACGTAAATGAAGATGTTAGGGACCGATCCCCAAGGATCAAAAGGTTGAGGATCATGATGAAACTTAATTAAACGCTGAGCACTTTCTGGTAGAATTGTCTCATCGATAAATTTCAGCCATGATAATTATCAGCTGTTCAGCATATATAAATTTTAGTCGTACGTTAAATTGCTCAAGTAGATGGATCATAGATCAGAAAACAAAAAAAGAAAGAAAGGCAGAAAGGAAGATTTAGGATATCAAAATTACTTGAAACAACTTTAGCATCATTGACTATTAAAAATGCCTCGAGCACCCTAAACCCTTTGTATAAACTTTAAACCCTAAACCCCTTGTATAAACACTAAACCGTAAACCTTAAACCACCCAAATTTGGTGGTTTACCTTTACCTATTTACAATTCTTTCTAATGCCGTTTATGAATTTCTTCTCTCCTTCATTTAGATTGCCGGTGGGCTATGCGACAACCTTTTGACGTGCATCGTGCGAGCATGGGATTACAACAAGCCTCTCTACGTGGCGCCAGCGATGAACACCTTCATGTGGAATAATCCATTCACGAAGCGCCACCTGGATACGATCGGCGAGCTCGGTATAACTCAGATCCCTCCGATCGCTAAATGGCTAGCTTGTGGGGATTATGGGACTGGTGCAATGGCCGAGCCTTCGGAGATTTATACCACTATTAGACTCTCTCACAAGCCGCGAGTCGTTGTTGATGAGTGTAGCTGATAATGCACTGAGGTGCTTTTATTTTAATTCTTGTTAGTGCAACATTCTAATTTAGTCTCTGACTGTTGTAAAACTCGGTCGTCTTAGCGCTCTGAAACCCTAAATTCATGGCGGGGTTAACTTTTCAAGGCTTGTAAAGTGTAGCCAAAAGAGAATGTAGTGAAATGTAACAAAAGTATGATTGGTTATATAAAGTTTTATCCTAGTAATATTTATTGCCATGTTGATTTGAAAATAAAAGATGCCAATGAGGATTCTGAAGGAATTAGTATGAAGAAAACTTGGTCAACAACTCAACAGCGAGCAGGAAGTGCAAAGGAAAAGTGTCTATACTTTTGTTGCAGCGGATAGTTGAAATTAGCATTGAGGATCGAACTTTCTTTCGCACCGAGAAGCTGTTTATAAATGTATATTTTTCAAATTCCAAAATTTGTTGCAAAATTTTTTTTTATTTGTATTGTATAAACAAAATTTCATAGTTTGCGTTGTTATGTAGATTGAAAAAGAGGTAGAAGGGTGTTTGTCAGGTGGAAAAGGGCAGCAAAATGAGTGTTTTTTAATGTTTGTTCCCCCTAAAATATCTTTCAATAGGAAACAGTTTTACTTATTCCTAAGAAAGATATTTATTTTGATTTTCAAATTTTTTTCATTAAAACGCAAATTTACCAGTGAAAATATCTCCCTCTCAGAGATAGTTCATATTGTTTTTCAAATTTGCTCAGTGAAAATGCAAATTGATGACTAAAAGTCTCTCTGTCCCTCTATTTTCTTTTCTTGCTAATAATGAGACAATTATGTTTTGAAAGCTGCTAATTTTAATTTATGCAAAATCATATGCTAATACATATAAAAATTCTTCATGAAAAAAACTCTTATAAAATCATTTTTAGCAATTTTACAATTCATGTGAAGCCAACAAGCATCCAAAATATAGATTATATTCTTCTGCCTAATTTTGATATTGTGGTTGGGGGCTCAAAATTACGTTCTTAAAATAGCTTTAACATATTTGGGTTTCGAAAAAAATGTGGCGTTCATACCATGGCTGCGGCCACCACCACCTAACAGCTAAGCGACAAAAAAAATTTACGTGTGTAATGGTGTAAGGTAGTTAATAATTAAACTGGTGGCGTGAACCATTCGTTTGCAGATTTGTGTGATATTATGTATCAACTTGCCGATTTATCAACTAAACTCGGTGACTAAGTAGTTAGATGCCGGCTTCCATAGAACTATGTAATTTCCAGACTGTCGGCGCCGCAAGCATCATGACTGCCGACTTTACCTGTTAAATTCGGCAGCGTGGTGCGTTAAACCGCCGTTTCTAATTCACCCTCTTATTTCTTCGCACCGCACTCACTATTCACACCACTCACTATTCACACCTCACCGCACTCACTATTCACACCCTCTTATTTCTTCGCTGAACATGTCACACGAACTTTAAGACTTTTAAGTGCTATTTATTGGCGTCTAAAATCTCCAACCCCGCGTACAATTACAAAACTCCCGTTGCATTTTATCACCTCCGAACCGATCGCTAATTCCCCGACAAAACCCGAGAGGAAGAAGAGAGCGCGCGCGCCCAGAACTCGGCCATGGCGGCGGCGGCGGAGGAGAAGGTGGCGGCGCCTTCGTCGTCGAGAGGAAGGCTATCGAAGCTTCTTCAAGAGTTCGGTGAGCTTCTTCGCTCACTCGATCTCTTAGTTCTCCTCTACTTCGATTTGTGTGTAGGGTTTTTGAGGTTTTAGTTTCGTGGCGACACGATCGATCGATCGATCGATCGATGGAGCCGATCCATTTCGCAGGTTGGGATCTGATGCTTGGGTCGATCGCGGCGTTCTACGCGTTCATGGTTCCGTACACCAAGGTCGAGGAGAGCTTCAATGTTCAGGCACGAATCATTCCCCTCTCTTTCTCATAAGTACATTTCCTACACCCCACGGGTGAAACCCTAATTTAGAGGTCACAACATCATAATCTAATTTATTAGATGTGCTCTAGGAAATTTAAAAGGCCTATATATAAAAACTAATTAACTTCGGACACCGATTTCTGGCAAATTGACTACCTTCCTGTCTAGTACTCAGGCCTAGTTTGGTAATATGGTGGCTGATAGCACCATTTCTATTCTATGGCTTCATTTGGGATTGCGGGGAGATTGCGTTACGTGCGGTGAAAAGTACAATGGAAAAATACCGTTTGTTTCCGTACGTAATATTGCATTTCGTATATTGCGATTAGTCGGTTATGATATATTTTCTATTGTCCTACCGGAGAACGTAGAAGCATATCCCTGTATACTTTTACCCCAACTCCATTTTATCCGATATACTTTTACCCCAACTCCATTTTATCTAAGCGTCAGATAGGCCTCAATACCAGATTAAGTCTATGAAAGTCCCAAAAATTCTAAAAGCACTTTCGCTTTTTTCCGTCTCTTCTATTATAAAATTGTAGTTGCTAAACATGCTTTTTTGGTGGCGGTTGCAACTGCAATTTTATAGCATTGAAGGAGGAAACATTATAAGTGCTTTTAAATTTTTTGGGCCTTCCATAGTATAAAAATTGTGCTTTTAGCCACTACATTCCCAAACTAGGCCTTAGATGCTTAGGTTATAAATTTTTAAAATTTATATGCTTTTTCATAAATAGGTTATTTAGATGTTTTAGATTACATTTATTGAATTAAATTTTGATTTTAAGACATTTAAATATCTGATGTGGTGTATAAGACATGAAAGTAGACTAGGCACACATGATAGTTCTCCTCTCTCTCTCTCTCTCTCTCTCTCTCACAATGATTGAAGTAACCAACAAACTTATCGCTTTGCCCTAATAGCTTGATCGTACGGGAACTCAAGAATGGAACACTGTAAATTTTGGCTTTAAGAGCTGCTTCTCTGTTGGAGAAGCTGAATTTAGATGTTGGGAGAGAAAAAAAATTGGAGCTTCTGCTGTGATGACTGATGAGAAGCTGAAATGAGCTTTTGACAAATAAATAGTGGAAGTTTTGGTTTAGAACTTTTTCTTATTCCTAGGAACCTTCAGCCTTACTTTGTCTGTTATTGTTGGTTAATTCATCTGATTTTATGAATCAACTTTTATGCTTTTCTTAATTCTGAGTCACTGCTGTTCCTTAGACTTGAAGGTGTGATTTATGTTTCTTACCTAATAATTACCTTCTCATAAATGAACTCATGGAAATTAAAAAATTATAATTTTCCAGGCGATGCATGATATCCTTTACCACCACCATCACATTGAAAAGGCAAGCTCAGATGCTTCATGTTTTATGGCCTTCTTTGCAGTTTAAGTATATTTCCTTGGAGATGGTTTTTATGGGGTTTGAGTAACATTTGGTCTATGCTTTCACAGTACGACCATTTGGACTTTCCTGGTGTTGTGCCTCGAACTTTTATTGGTAAAACTTATGTGCTTTAAAAATGCTTGTGCTTATTTTACTCAACTACCTTGTTCACTTTTAAATTTAGATGTTGGTATATTATTTTGGTTTATGCTCATATTGTTCAAAAAAAAGAAGGATTTTGGTTTCATCTCAAACACATAATTTTCATTTATATATGTGCCTTCAATGTGCACTTCCTATACCGATTTTCTTGTCCAATTCTATTTTTCTGATACATTGGTCCAAAAGCCTTTTGCAGCTTTGCGACCCTTTAAATAATATATATCTATTTTACAGGTGCATTTCTCGTGTCCATTATAGCATCACCAGTAGTTGCAGTAATACATTATCTTCATGTGCCAAAGATTTACAGTCTCTTGGCAGGTAATTGTTTCTTGAATCCTAAGGCAATTGATATCTTCAAAAAATTCAAGTGGTATTTATCATATTTTTGGAACTAATTATCACCAGTTTAGTCACTTTTGTATAAATTGCATTGAGATTTGAGAACTATAAAACTGGCTTGGCTACTTATTCAGTCATATAGACAACTTGGTTCAGTGATTTTACGTGGGGGATGTATGCTCGAAGGATTCGCCTTGATATTGAGTAAAAGGAACTTGATCTTACTTAAAGTATTGAAATACTGTGAATTCTTGTTAGAGTGCAGCAGTACATGTACTGTTATTGCAATCTCTGGAACGCCTTTATTCTGTTTCATTTCCTTGTTCAGGTGACTAACATACTTCAATCTTCAGCTGAGTAAACATATGTTTTATAATCTAGTTATTGCGCTTCGTTGCATTCCACACTAGGTAACACATGTATTTCTCATGGTTTCTCTCCTTACAGAATTTTTTTTTCTTTTTTGCAAATATGTTCTTAAGTTTTTAACTCAAAATTAAAGCTTTAGTTCCTCTTACAAAGATCTTTAGGATGGATTTTTTAAATCTTGTTGTAGTTATTTATAAAATGTAACCATCTCTCTCTTTCCTTCGCCTTTTCAGTTCGCTTGGCATTAGGTTTCATTGTATTGCTGACTTTAAGGCTCTTTCGGCTTCAGGTACTCTCTATTCATTAAATTTGTGTTCCATAAAATGCATATGTTATCTAATTTTTCTTCTTTTCAAGAATTTGGATATAAAACTTTATTGAAATGCCATTCTTTCCTTCAGTATTTTTGGTAATTGTATCATATGGCTTTCTTTTCTTTTTATTTTTCTTTTTTAATTTGTGATTCCAAGATATGCGAATGTTACTCTTCTACTTCTATGATGAGAACATGACATTCTGACATGTCGATTCTCATAGAGTATGGACACAGGATGCGCATTATCTGCTATACTTGATTGCAGAATTATCTATCCTGGCTGAAAATTTTGAATATTTGCTAGTTTATATTTTGTGGGTATGTAAATTTTGGGGTCAACATTTGTCCAATTGGATCTTAGGGTAGTTTAATCTCAGCCATTACATTGAGGGTCCTGTATTATGGCATGAACTGTTTTTGTGATAACTGATGATCAAATAAAAAATTATTCTAGTTTGATTTTCTTGCAGATGCTTTGGTTTCTTTTATCTCTCTTTTTTGTGGAGTTCTCTCATATTGACTCTTGGTTGATTTCTGCAATCAGTTGCATAAATTTACTGCAGCAGTTTTTTCTCCATTTTCCTATATATATAGCTGTTTCAGGAAAAATGAGAATTTCAAATTTGGCCTCCAACTATTGTTCGATTGCATTATTTGGCCTTTTTGTTAGGTTGCATTTTTTTGGTTTTGTGACTGCATCAATCCTGTTGCACATTTTACTGTGCATTCACATTATATCTATTTATTTTCGGCGGCTATCCTATCAAATATGAATTAGACTAATTTTCTTGTTAACAGGTTAGAAGGAAATTCGGGTATCATGTCGAAGCATTCTTTGCAATAATGACAGCTTTGCAATTTCACTTGTTGTTCTATTCAACGCGGCCTCTTCCAAACATTTTAGCTTTTTGTTTAGGTGATTGCCTATTGCTATTCAAGTTTCTACTTATTTTAAATTAATGATGGTTAGCTTTATGAAAATGATTCTTTTGTCCATTACATGATAGCAAGTTTTTGCATGATTATAAAATCTATTTAGTTCCAATATAGACATCTGATACGTCTAGAATTATCTTAAGTTGCTTCATCTGTTAGGTTGCTAATTATACAGTTGGAGACCTAGACTCCCTATTTTACATAAATTATCTGAATCCTTCTGAAGTCTGGAAAGGGATTCAACTGATGTATTTTGTTTTGATGCGCTAGCTTTTGGCGAGGACATATACTTTGGTAAGCATGCTATATATGTCCCTTAAAGACATTAACAGTCACATAGATACTTGTACATTATCTAAGCATAATCTTAATGTTGGGTAACGTTGTTTTGCATATCATACACTGCCATTTCATAATTCCTGATCTTAGGATAAGTAATTTGATAGAAGTTGTGCGGAGGCATTCAAGATGCCTGATTTTCAACATTACTCTTCCTCTTATTTCCACGGGATTCCTGGCCTATTTTCAATGTGATTTACTTATGTGTTTGCTATTTCATATATTTAGATCTACAATACAAGTCAACGCAATCTTCTCTTATACTGTAGAAAATGGAATTTTGTTGACTTAGTTGTTTATCTTTCGAGACCTTGTCACGGATTCATAATATTTGGGGCACTTCTATGGAGAAAATGTCATGTTAAAAGGTAGTTTTCCCTATTGTAGGGTGTAGCGTTTTTAATGAAGTGTTGTCTAAAGTAGTGATATGAGTACTTGCAATATGTTGGGCCCAAACCACCGGCCCAAAATGCGTTAGCCCAATTCGTTAGTGGTAAAGTGCTTGGTGCTTGTACAGCCAAAGAGTCCCTTGTCTGTTCAGTATGGACTATGGGTGCTACGAACCGCTACAGCTTCTTTCTTTGGCAGTATCAGAAGCACCAAATTGGTGCTTCTGCTTTGTACACTCATAATTCTATTTCTGCAGCAGAAGCTCAAGGATTTTTATTTTGCCAAACTCCCTACTGTAGATTGCTATTGCTGAAAGCAGAGGCAAAAAAGGGCAAAATGTTCTTGTGTATGCTGATGATCCTTCTGGTGCTTCTCATCATTCGCTATTGATCTTCATTATTAGCATAACAAGGAGAATACGAGTTAATTAGTTGCAACTATGATATTGCTTTTCTCATGCAGTTAATTTGGCATATTCTTTTTGGTTTAAGGGAGATTCCTCAGCTACTTTGAAATGCCTGGTATGTCTCTTATCTATTTATTTACTCCACTTTTTGCCTGGTTTAGTTGTTCCATTTTTGTGCATTCGTGCATCTTCTCTTGCCATTTCTGTATTAATTGGTTTTCTCATCAATTTTTTTGCGAATTGCAATTTATTGAAGATATTTGGGAATCTCGTACTAACTAAGGATTTTGTTCCCATTATATGTCTTCATACCCTTAATTAAGTACAATGCCTTAGAATCTAATTATTCACCTTTATCATCATGCAGTATGGGAAAAGTTTGATGGTACCCCTGAAATTACTCTATTTATATGTCCAGTCATATTTTCATACTATGCTTGAGAAGTAGGATTGCTTGGCTTCTCATGGGGGGCAGTATCAATTTAGGTGCTCCAATTAAATTTTTGTGTTTCTTGTAATGCTTGCCTTAGGACCTTCTTTATTCAATTTAGTAGGAGCTTTACTTAATTGGCTGAGTTTGCTAGCTTGCTAGTTGCCAAATTACTTGGGTTTAAATTAATCAATGACAGTGCAACGTTCTTGGGGCCTTTTTCTTTTTCCGGCTATTCATGGCCTTACTATTGTCTTGTTTGCACTACAGGATATCCTTTATCAGTTTCACTTTATTCTTCTTTCTGTGAACTGCAAGTGATTACATAATCTAATCTCTGGGGCATCAAATGTGTATGATGAGTTATTTTCTGACCTGCATAATGGACTTATAATGTAACACTTGTATTTCTTGCCAAATAATGTATGGTGTTGCATCTTTACATAGGATTCTCAACATTTTAGAGAGCTCAATGCTAAAAAGAACTCAGCCAAACTGCCATAAGAGAATTTACCTTTAGTATCTTTGTTATCCAAGGCATGCACAATGGACAATGGCAAGAAACTTGATTATCTTGTTATCTCCTAAGAGGATTTTCTTATCATAACACAATTATTCAGATTGTATCTGGGTACTAAATTTGTTCTTGCTGATTGCTCAGTCATTTTCAATATTTAATGAAGTATATAATTTTTATGTCATCACGTTTTTTTTTTTCTTTGGAAGTATCAATAATAGTTGCGCACTTTTACATGCAGACTGTTGCTACAGTTGTATTTCGATGCGATACCATGCTGCTCTTTGGTCCTATTGGCATTGAGTTGTTGTTGGTATGCTTTCATTTCATTTCTTTGAATGTTTTTCCAACAAGTCCTAGGATTATCGAACATGATTAGACATTGGCATCTTTCATCATTTTTATTTTTTGCGCTATTAGAATGTATGCTTTCTGAGATCTTTATTTTTTTATTAATTGAACAATTCATAATTTTATTTCCTTATCCTGTATGTTTGTGGTGCAAATAGATATCCATGCGGCTATATTCTCTTAGTTGCCTTTGTGGCATACTTCTTATTACTCTGATTAGAACGAGCATGGAAACCAAACATTTTTTGTGGACTCGTTCAACAATAACTCCTCTGGCCCTGCTGATCTATTTAAATTTTCTCCTTCATTTATTGCATGCATAGAACTCTCAAACTATGTTGGTTAATTCGCGAATTATTCGCGAATTACTGAAAATCCGAATTAAACGGTCCATTTACGAATTTTTTCCAAAGAGAGAGAATTATTCGCGAATTTTTGGGCTAGCCGAATATTCGCGAATTATTCCCGAATTATTGAAAATATGAATAAAAAACATATAATTTTTATATTTAAATATAGATTATCTTATATTTTATATTTTATACTGAATCCGTCTTTTAAGCCGAATTTTTCAACGAATTTAAAAAATTAGAAAACGAATTTTATGCGTATTATACCCGTACCGAATTTTTGCCGAATCCGAATTAACTAACTATGCTCTCAAATGGATACTCTTATTTCTGAAATCTAACATTCTGCAACAGAGTAAATCTGTTTCACTGCTGGAAGCAATTAAATGCTGCGTGATCACTGCTCTTCTGTGCATAGGTAAGTTGTTTTGCTCGTTGAATTAAATCGTGCTAGATTGAAAACTAATTTGTTTTCATGTGTTTTTCTTCAGGCATTTCTGTGCTGGTTGATTCAATAATGTGGCAAAGAATATTGTGGCCAGAATTGGAAGTTTTCTGGTTTAACTCAGTTCTAAACCGTAGTTCAGAATGGGGTGTATCCTTATGTTATTACTATAGTTTAACTAGTTTTCTTGCTACATAAATTATCGGAAGATAATTTAGTAGGAGAACTTCGTTTCAAGAAGTGAGTAGGATTCAATGATTTATATATGGAAAACTGGATTTTATTTTTCATCATAAACTCTCACTTTTAGAATTCTACTCGTCTCATGTAGAGGGAAAGTAAGTCTTCAACTAGTGAAAACATTGTTTTTTTTGGCTCTAATATCCTCTTTCATGAAACCAGTGCTTAGGGTTACAGGATGTATTCTCTTTGCTTGCCATTTATATTTGTTTTTCTTATTGTTTTCAAAGACCCTTGAAGTTCGAGGGAATATAGGTTTATTTGTCAATGTTATCATCTGAATGGAACAATTCCTTTCGAGTTGTTTGTCTTTGATATAGTTGTGAATTTAGACTCACCCGCTTCATTGGTACTTCACTTCAGCACTTCCACGCTCCATGCTTGTAGGATATCCTCTTTGTATGGTAAGTCAGAAAATATATGTTGATGGAAATTTGGTTATTGTAACTATTATCTGCTGCTTTCTTTCATTTGTAAAGCTTTGGCATTTGTTACTTATGATGTTGTACCTGATTCTGTTCTTGTGATTTACATTTTCCGAAGAATGTGACAAGTTACCAAATATTTATCTGACGTATGTATATTCTTTATCTGCAGATTGGTATGGTTCTTGATAGAAGGATAAGACGATATGTGCTTCCAGTCTTCTTATTTATTTTGTTTTATTCAAAACTTCCGCACAAGGTTTGTTATGCATACCAATACTAACAACTTAATTGACATTTTGAAGTTTTTCCCGCTCATGTCTATCTCTGTATGTACCTTACTGATGTTACAGGAGCTTCGGTTCATACTTGGTTCTATTCCTATTCTAAATGCGTCAGCATCAATAGCAGCTAGCAGAGTGTACGCTCAACCAATCTACTCTTCTTAAAATGCAGTTTATTCATATGTAATCAATAGTCATTACTCTATTTCAATTTCAACATCATCACCAGCTTTCCATCATAATTTCTTATGTTAATTCACACTAGAGTTGCACCAGCCACACTCCAATATGAATTGTAAAATTAACCTTATGTAGGTATTGTTTTGTCCAATGAAGCCAACTTATACAAGGATATATGAACGAGTTGTGTCAGATTGTGTATGACATGCTTTAGATTTGGTTCTCATGTTTTATAGCCCATTACTTTCTAGTGTGGTGGATGGATTACAGCTGTAATGAAGATTGTTCAAGCCCTTTTACTTCTAGAAAATTCTTGTACTAGACATTTATGTTAAACTTACACAGGGGAATAATGCCTATATTGATGTTGGACTGCACACTTCCAATTTTTCCATTGATATTTTAGCGAACAGTTTTAAACTAATTAAATTTACATGATGGAACATTTTAAATTGATTCTCTTCTTATGTATCTAGGCCGCCTCAAAGCAGAAAATTACTTGCGTTGGAGATTCCTTGTGCCTTAATTAACAACAAATAATCAGTTATAGCAGTACAACACAATATTAAAAAGCATCAAAATTTATCAAAATCATGCAAATGATTCTCTCTTTCATCCTCTTTGGATCTGTTAATGTATAGCCTTTATATTCAAATCATAAGTGCAAGTTTTTGGTAAATTCATTTAAAGGGGCTCACTCATTCTTTGTATGTTGATCTTTTGAAGCTGCAGCCCTAATTATAGCCATGATCACTTTTAGTCTTATTTGGTTTCCAACGCAGTTATGGTGGAATGATAAAAGATTTATTGAAGTTGAATTTGTTGTTGGGAAATAACTTCTTTCACATAAAATTCCAATTAATTATTTTTTTTTCTTGCTTTGTGATCTTCCCAGATATAATAATAGGAAGAAGAAAATATGGAGTTGGATCTATGTCATTATGCTCGGATCTTTTATTGTCAGGTTGGATCATCAATTACTTGAGTTAAACAGGATATCTTATCTACTACTTTATGATAATTTTATGGTTTTTTTAGTGTAGGATGCTCTATAGTGACATTCATGGCATCCTATAACAATTATCCAGGTGGTTACGCTTTGAAGGCTCTACATCAAGCTGGTGAAGTACTCCTTACGTTCCTGTATTTTTAAGTCTTAAGAATTTCTCATTAATGATATATGACAGTTTTCAAAAGTGTCATGTTTTTTATTCACTCTTGTTGTGAAAGCGTTAATTTTGTTGTTCTTCACATCATAGACTGATGTGAAGCTCTTATATTTTGTTGTATTCTACAAACAGATTGATGGCTCTTTGCCTTTTAGCATAGCAAGTGGTATTGATCAATCTCAAATGATCGAACCCGCCGGGCGAAGAGTGTCTTTCTTAGCAGATGATCTTGATCAGTGATCCATGTTGAGTCAGTCATCTTCATCATTCAATTTCCACTCTAAAGCAAGTGAACCTCACTTTTTGTCAACAGAAAGCATTCAAAATCTCAGTTGGCTAGAACTCTTAAAATTCTGCAGAAAGTACACTATAATTTTGATTCGTCAAGGCTCCTGGTCAGAGTTGGTCGGCCAACCTGATTCACTTGAAACATCCACAGGCTTTCTTGGTTGATTAATCACCATTCATTGATCTCGCAGAGCAGAACCTCAATATAGTTCCATGACCTTATCCAGCACAAATTTACAGAGTCTATCCTCCTAAACGAGGGTTCGTCTTATCCAGAAGCTCTTGCTGTGTTGGTAGGCTTGAAAGCATCAACATGTCCAGGGTCTTGCCAACACCTAATTTCAATGATTCAATCCAACCAAGTAGAATAGGTTAGCTTTGTCTAATAGCTTTTACATGCTCATGTGAAGGTAACTTTAACTGAAGCTTCACTTGTTGACATTTCTGTTCTAACACCTTTAAAGTCAAGGATTTGACTGAATCTAGTTCCCTGTTAAGGTTATAGTTAACTTTAAATGGGCAGTAGACTAGGTTAGCTTTGTCTAATAGCTTTTACATGCTCATGTGAAGGTAACTTTAACTGAAGCTTCACTTGTTGACATTTCTGTTCTAACACCTTTAAAGTCAAGGATTTGACTGAATCTAGTTCCCTGTTAAGGTTATAGTTAACTTTAAATGGGCAGTAGACTAGGTTAGCTTTGTCTAATAGCTTTTACATGCTCATGTGAAGGTAACTTTAACTGAAGCTTCACTTGTTGACATTTCTGTTCTAACACCTTTAAAGTCAAGGATTTGACTGAATCTAGTTCCCTGTTAAGGTTATAGTTAACTTTAAATGGGCAGTAGACTAGGTTAGCTTTGTCTAATAGCTTTTACATGCTCATGTGAAGGTAACTTTAACTGAAGCTTCACTTGTTGACATTTCTGTTCTAACACCTTTAAAGTCAAGGATTTGACTGAATCTAGTTCCCTGTTAAGGTTATAGTTAACTTTAAATGGGCAGTAGACTAGGTTAGCTTTGTCTAATAGCTTTTACATGCTCATGTGAAGGTAACTTTAACTGAAGCTTCACTTGTTGACATTTCTGTTCTAACACCTTTAAAGTCAAGGATTTGACTGAATCTAGTTCCCTGTTAAGGTTATAGTTAACTTTAAATGGGCAGTAGACTAGATCTTCCTACTAGCGGTCAGCTATATTATTTCAACAATATATCCTATATCAATTCTATAGTCGTCTTCAATTTTTATGATACTATAAAGACTTAATTATAGAATTTACATAATGAATATTTAAGTCATTACAGGTTGCATTTAAGTCGTGTCAGACTGTTTCGCCTACTGCTAAGCACATCATCTTTTGGATTCTCGCCTCTATTAACTTTGATATTTCTGTGTCATGAAGAGAATACCACTGCTGTAGACATTATGTTTTGTGCTTAATGATGTTTATGACCACAGATGCATCAACAAAGGAAAAGTTGGTTCATATAGATGCTTTCACAGCAATGAATGGAGTTTCTCGTTTTTCTGAAAATGAATATCCTTGGAGGTATGATTTTCTTAGCCATTTGGAAAATATAATATATGTTCAACGCCAGAGAAAATTAAGTGTGATTTTCGCCCTTTCATATTTATTCTTTTTTGATCCACAAAGCAATGTTGTTTCCCGTAGATTGATAAATGTTTGCACTTGTAAGCGGAGTAATTCCTAGAAATATGTAAATTACACATTTTATGTCTGATTTTGCTGTAGTTAGTCTTGCATCTAAAAATATAATTGGATCTTTCTTTTTTTTGACTTGTCAAAGTTTGAATTTGAAGAAAAAGGATCAAGATCTGAACAAGATACATAGATACATTACCACACACACTTTTTTGGATAGTTCTGTAGTATCTAATTATAGCTCACTTTCAAGAACCGTAAAAAGCCTGAGTTGATACATCGAACTTGTTAAGGTGCATCGACATCTGTTATCGTGTTTACAAACTAATTTGTTTCAACATGAAACTGCTGCATGGTAGTAGTTTTTCTGTGGCATGACAGGGAGCATTAAAAGTGATCTTTATCACCATTTTTAAGGATGAGACTTTCTTGTCTTCTTTAATACATATATCTGCTTGACTTCGGTTTCCCAACCTATCCTTTTGTTTTCTTTTGTCGTTTTCAGTGAACCTATTTGTAAGTTTGTTCCTGCAGATCTATCTATTTTTAGGATCCGATAACTGATGCTAATAACATCTATTAATCTGTACTCATCTGTTTCTTTAGTTGTGAGGCCTTTCTTTTTATCTAAGCACTCTGTTTCTTTAGTTGTGAGGCCTTTCTTTTATCGAAGCACCTTATCAATATTTTTTAAAATTTATTTTTCATCTAATCTTACAATAATTCTTTTTTTGGTTGAATAGATACTGTAAAGAAGAAGGAATTCCCATCGAACATTTTGGTAACAGAAATTTCACCTACCTGCTGAAGTAAGTTTCATACCTGGATTAATGTCTATGAAAACAATTAAATATTGTCGAATGTCAAGACAAGTGTCATAAACTTGGCACATCCTTATTTTCAGTTTTTCTTGCAAAGCAATTACATCTTTTATGTTAGCCATCTAAATGATATGGTTTTTTAAGTTGCATTTTGATAATTATGTAGCTTAATTCTCTTCCGTTTGTTACTTAATAATCATCTCCTATCATAGTATGCCTTTGTTTTGAATAGAGTACTTTCATTGTGTTATAATTGGCATATTATAGGAAGAATATCATGATAATACTCTGTAAGGGGTGAGGACTGCTCGTGCTGCCTGTGCCGATGCCGTGCTGGCATGTGGTATGGAGCTGAGCCGATCCCGTATTGACTTTTTTGAGTAGTATTTTTTTTTTTTTTTTTGAGGCACAAAGTTTTATAGAAGTTTCTTCATACTTTGTATGTATACATCTTATAACTCTACTAACATTTGGAGTAATTAGTAGTTCTATTACATGATTAGACCAACTTTTGGTTAAAAAATATAAATAAGAAGATTTTTTTGAAATTTTCTATCATTTTAGCTTTAGCGAATTTACCCATGGTGGTGTTTTTCTATAGATTTTTACCCAATTGCGACATTGGTTTGGCTTTCATGCACATATATACATGATCTATTCTTACTATATTGTGTCAGATGTAACATTTAAAGCCTCTTTTTTTAGCTATTATAGATATTAAAACACTCTAAAAAGATAGTTTTTCATGAAAATTTGATAAAAGGAAGAGTCCCATCACTGGTACACCTGTCCCATGGTGCCTTGCCATACTGCTGGTATGAAAGGTTTTGCTTATTGTACTTCTGGCAAATATTACAAATTCTTTTAGGGAGATCTGAACAACTTAATCTCATTCTTACTTTTGGTTTCTGTACAATTATACCATGTAGAACGTAGTGAACATTCACATATGGCGGTAAATTTGACATTAAGCAATAGCTCTCCTTGCATTATGTAGAAACAGTCAAAAGCAGTGGCTCGTCTTACATTAAATAGGAAGAGCCAAAAGCTAATTCCAGTTTTGTTGAAAAATTGACATTATGAGTTTATTTATTCTTCGCTTGATTTTTTTATTTAAGATTCCTTGCTTATTTCCTTACTGCACTGTGGTTGGAGAAAGATCATGTAATATTCCTCTAATTTTACTTTAGAGTGATCTTAAATTAGTCTGAATGAATAAATTCATGACTACATGCTAGCACACAGATATAGTGAGATATTCACAATGAAGCCACATTTCAATTGGTGAATTCAGAAAAAATGTATTGTTATTTTTTGTATTTGTCTGTTGGTTGGCTTTACTTATCTTCTTTTTCTTTTTCTCCTTGGGCGTGTTTGTCATGAAACAGCGAGCATCATTCCATCAATGGCTACAAATGCTTGTTTGCCATAAATGGATTTTCTGGCCTTCGTTTCCGAAGGCATTTTCCGCCATTAGCTCTGGTATGACTGTTAATTTCGAGAGAACTATAATTTTCAGACGAATGTTTTAATACTATTGTACGCTTAGTTGTCTGAATTGTTTGATTTTACTTGAAACTTTAAGCCCTTGTTAGTTTGTGCTTATGTTTTTGTTAACTTCAAATTCCATCTTATGGAATGCGGTTGCTGAGTTTTTTCAATCTATAAATACCTACATAATTTCTTTGGCAAAAAATGAAAGAAAAAAGAATATTTAGCAATAACTTTGTTTTTGCTTTTTCCCCCTTTTTTAAAAAAAAGAAAAGACGAGTTTACATCTGCAGAATTTCTTTGGCAAAAAAACGAAAGAAAAAAGAATATTTGCCAGTAACTTTTTTTTTGCTTTTTCCCCCTTTTTTTTTTGAAAGGAAAGACGAGTTTATATCTGCAGAATTTCTTTGGCAAAAAACGATAGAAAAAAGTATTTACCAATAACTTTGTTTTTTGCTTTTTCCCCCTCTTTTTTTTAAGAAAAAGGAAAAGAAAAGACAAGTTTACAAGTAAGTTGACAAAGTTACATTATAGAGAAGTCCATATGGTGCCACATTCAACCTCATAGAGTTTGGGGTTAAAAAGAAAGGAATAAGAAAAAATAATAATAACAAAAGACAGCCAAGGAAGACATTGGATATTGAGCTTAATTAGTACTTGTTTTATCCGGCTTCTGAAACAGACAGGCATTCGGCATACAAAAAGTGTGGAGCTTTTCGTGTGACACAAGATGTTTATGAAACTCCTGCTTCTGCCGTAGTGGAAAGCAGTTTAGGATTATTTTAGAAAAAAATTCTGTATAGTCAGTTTAGGATTATTTTAGATAAAAATTCTATATAGTTTTTCTTTGCATGGCTCTTTTTGAACAACACTTTTGCGAAAGCTCTAAGTTGGAGCGTCTAGTTTTGGCGCTCCAAAGCTTAGTTTTGCTTCTCAGCACAGCAAAAGCTTGGTATTTTTTGTTTGCAAATACCTAGCTGTTGCTTCTTAAAGTTGCTGTGCAGTAGGCAATGCGCCAATCTGACAAGTGCATATATTTCTAGTCGGCTCACCATATGTACAAACGTAGTTCTTAATCGTCGCTAAATATGTTAACACAAGCTGATCACATTTTGTTGGCAATTGCAGTTGAAAGAGCCAAAGGTATTCATACATGGGAACATAGAAGACAAGGACATTGTCTCTTCAGATTAATCAGGGTGCCCATAGAGATCAAAAGAAAGCATCATGTCTTTCCAAGGAGTCGCTAATTTATGCACTAAAAATGATTGAGAAGCAAAATAGTTCTCTCATAACTAAGTTTGGTAGTTTGGACTTGTACATCACAATCTTTTTTTTTTCTTTTTCTTTCTTGGCTTCCCAGCTGAATTAGGCCTATGTGCTCCTCATTGTTGATTTTTATCGGCGTATATGCATACAATGTATAATGTAAGAAAAAAATTGGGTTATTAAGACCAAACCTCTTATTGCTTCAGCAAATGTAATGCTTTCTCAAGTTTCTGATCTTGCTGTACTTTTATTTTTCCTTTTTTTTTATTTTTGTTCATTTTTTCTCTTTTTTCTTTGTATCTATGCACGCTGCGTACATAGATGCGTCGATAAATGGATTGGGATAGAGATGGCTGAGTGGTTCATATCTCCGGTCTTGAAAACCAGTATAGCTAGTGTGAAGCTTTGTACTTGTAGGTCGGTTGGTTATATTCTATCCTCTCATGAATCGCAAGATAAATCTGATTCCTTGGGGAAGCACCAATCATCAATTGCTTTGCTATTTGTGCTTTTGAACGCAGCTTCTGTTTGTCCTATGGTGGTCCAAACTTAAAAAAGTATCAGCTTTTAAGTTCTGCTTTCACTTAAATGATTCTTGCTTGCACTTAAATGATTTTTATATCTTACTCCCGCCAGCGCGTTTTCGTGTTTTTAAGGTCGGTTTGTTTTTTTGGATCAGAAAGCGGGCGCATATGCGTGGACATAAATTAAATTAAAATATGGATTATCATAATAAGCCTAGACAATATGTATAATATGTATAAATGAACTAAAAAAAAGCATATGAAACAAGAGAGAAGAATAAATAAAGTACGAAACTTTTAATGGTTTTTAGATCAACTCTTTTGACATTTTTAACTATTGGATTAATATTATTACACTATGGGGATCACTCAATTTTAGGAGTATTTTTCAACCCCCGCAATCATCCCAACCGTACAATTCTTGATCTAAGGGTCAAAATATAAAAAGCTTCAGATTCTCTATATTTTCGATAACATAGTAGCTGTACATTATGTAATAATATACATATAATACTATATAATAAAAATATGTAATATTTATAAATAAAAATATAAAATATATATATAATAACTTTTCACCCTCTATCTCATTACACACAAGAGAGAGAGAGAAGAGTAGTGCGTGAGTGGTCCAGTGTGGACCACGCACGCGGTCCACGAGCTCTCACTTAAGCTCGTGGACCGTGATGCAGAAGAAGCCATGCGCCGCGTGTTTTGGTCGAGTTTTCATTTGCCGCCTCATCTCGGCGGAAAACAAAAAGCCGCTCTTTCCGTAGAATCTGTTAAAAAAAAATTCCTGGAAAATTATTTTACACGGAAACAAACGCTAGAAAAATTATTTTCGGACCCAAAATAAAATTTGCAGCTGCTTTTACGTCAAACCAAACACACACTTATAGGGTTGCTAGTTGCCGTAAAATGTACCAAAAGTTACTCTTCAGCTTGAAAATTTATTTTTCTGATATTTTCTTAACTAAATTTTTGTTAGGAAAACTAATTTTACAGATCTAAGGAAAATAGAGGGATTTTTTTTGCATTTGGCACTCTCAAAAAATTTATTTTTACAAATAATCCAACTAAATTTATAATTATAATTTTGGCCCTGTCTCTGCCACTTAGACGCCACGTAAGCGCCATGCGAGTAAGGGTGGAGGTGCTGAAATAAGCTGAACACGGTAATTCATTCACCATATCTAAACACGGTGAAAGAAAAATATAAGTACGAAATACGGTGAATGATTCATCGTGTTTAAAATACGGTAAACGGTTCACCGTGTTCAACTTAAGACGCCTCCCCAGCCAACTTGCGTGGCGCTGATGTGGCGCCTGGGTGGCCGGGACAGGGCCAAAATTATAATTATAAATTTGATGGGTTATTTGTGAAAAAAAAATTTTTGAGGGGTCCAAATGCAAAAAAGGTCTGAAAATAGAGCTTTTTGTTTTCCGCCAATTTTCAACGACAAACAAAAACTCAAGCCATGTAAAACTTTTTTAATTAATTCTTTTTACCAAACCAAATAAATGTGAATTTTTTCCTTTCAACCAACAAATGTTGATGGAAATTTTTTTTTTTCTTACAAATCAAACATTACGAAACATAAAACTTTTTTCCACCAAAATTTTTTTCCACAGAAAACTATTTTTTATGATTTTACATCCAACCAAACACTTCCTTTTAGGTATTATTTTTAAAAAAATCGATTATTCTATTTAACATGCTTATTATTATTTTTACTTAATTATTTTTCTGAGAGTATTACATTTATATTAGAATAAATATTGTGATTTTATGTTTGAATATAAAATTTTACGTTTTCTTGTGATATGTACCCGCTACTAAGCATGAACTCCTTCACTAGTTTCTCCCAAATAAGATGGTTCATGAACACGTCATTTATTTATCATGTTGTATAACCAATTATTAAATACCAAGGAAAAGAAAAGTTTTAAAAAAATTATTTGATTGAATTACCTATGTGCCATAATTTCTATTCTAGTTATTTTCTCTGCGCAGTTTTTTATTAATTCTGTTCGTGTTTATAATACCCTTTGCGTTTTCATTTGTTAATATTGCTGCATACTATATTGTTTGTTAGTCCTTACTCTCCTACACAAATGATCTAAATTGCAAATTCAATTATCACCGGTGAAGGTACCCATAGTTTGTGGTGGGTCGATTCCATAGAAGCAAATAAATACAAAAAATTGAAAAAAAGTAGTATAAGCATAAGAAAAATAAAATAAGTTAAATAATAAAAAAAGAATAAAGTAGAAGCTGAAGAAGATGTATCGGCATGTCAAGGATTTAAGCAAAATTGCTTATCAAGCCCATGTGGCATTTGCCTTCTTTTGCAAAGTGAGCAAGCTTGTCTCTCCACTTGCTAGCCTGGATTTACTTGTCCTACGATTAAGTAGAAGAGATAGAGTTTGGAAGTATGTAATATTCTTTTACTTGAGAGTGAAAAAAGTACATCTGACTCATCCTAAAAGGGTAGAGGCCACAAGGATGTATAAATCACTTGCCGCCCAAGAGAGCAAATAGAGAGGCACTAGGTGGCACAAAACTCCAAGCCAAAACAGGAGACTACGAGCTTTCAACAACTTATATTTATTACATCTCCTAGAAACCCTAAGGGACACTTGACTTCTCGGCTTCCGCATCCGCAACCTCAGTTCCATAGATGCTTCTAGAAATTTGTGACAAAACCTTTGCCAATAATCTCCTTTGAAGTTTGGACGGTTATAAAGGAGAGAATGTGTGAAAAATTCTATCATTGACAACCTATCTACCTAATCCATAGATGCCCTCATTGCGCACTGGTGTTGAAACTCAATTAGGGTTTGGTACTTCCAAAGGGTGTCAACTTTCTCCCAGCTTGTCTCGCCATGCAAGAGATTCTTCCACTTGACTAGGTAATCGATAGTCGGCAGAACTCCATGACAACGACTAGTTCCAGTGTCCAGAGTGCTTCGACCTCCTTGTTAATAGATGGAGTCAGTAGAGGGAGCGCGCTACAACACACCCAGGCTTGAATCCTCCGCATCCTCATTGTACAGCCTCAAGTAGCTAGCATTAAATATCGAGTGAATTTGCAGGTTAGTAGGCAGCTACAATTTGTAGGCCATCTTGCCCGCCGTCTTCACGGTGAACGGCCCTTCGTACTTCTGCAATAGCCCACAATGTACTTCCAAAGGGTGTCAGTTTGTTTAAGGCTTCATCACCCTCAATGAACTCCAAGGATCGCCGCTTTGCATTAGCCTACTTCTTCATTCGACGAGCCACCTTCTCCAAACAGTTCAAAGTGAATTGGAAGGCCATGGATTGCGGCCCTATTTGCCCTTTGTCCTTCTTATTTGGCTTTTGTCGCTTAAACTCATCCTGTTGGCACACAATACAAGTCCACACGTACGCCTCCACATCTTCATGCACTCGAGGCCTATAGTACATGGCCTTGAGTAGTGTTGAAGTCCAGTTTTGCCCCGAATGTCCTACCTACTTGGAGTTATAGCACTCCTTAATGAACTCTCCACAGAGATTGCCCACGTTCTATTCATTTATTCAAACAAGTAAACAAGCAGAGAAAAAAACAAAACTTAATTTTCCCGACTCAGCGATCACATAAATATCATGGCAATGTTAGTATACATTTTCAATAGAACAGGCTTTACACCGGCGTGCTCTTCTCAGTTCCTCAAGAGAAGAATGAAAAAACGAAGAATAAGATAATAGGAGAAAATCAGATAGGTTTCATCTTAAAATCTCCACATTATACTCTGGGTCACAAGGACTTGTATTGCTCAATCAGACGTGATGCATGAAGGCGTGAAGTAGGGACTACAGTGCACCCCAAATTCCTTAGATATGCAATCTGCAGGAACAAAATAGTAAATTGTGTTCAATTTGAGAGGGTTGAATGAAGCGGGTAGCTTGCTACCTATTTTCTCAAAAAAAATTTGAGGGTTGAGTAACCATTTCAATTTTCAATTCTCTCAATATAAGTTGCATTCTTAACCATAACGCAGTAATTGGATGATTTTTTGTTTTAATCTTGGAACTAAAACCAAGGTGTAGTAGTAGAGAAAAAGCAAAAGCATATTTTTTCATGTAATCAAGTAATACTACTCTTTTGCAACTACTTGATTTGGGGAACCAAAAAAGATAGAACAAAAAAAGACTAAAAGAAACTTCAATCCAAATTTCAAGCCATGAAAAGCAGATAACTTAAGATGCAGAGGTGCAACAAAAATAATTTTGATTAGTTAAATATTAATGCGAACAAGGAATAATAAAGACATTGCAGCTATAAATAGAGACTGCTGACGGACAACACATAGAGGTTGATTTGTTTGCTACAAGATTGTTTTGCACTAGTTATTGAACACTATAATGTATATGCATCCATTTGGCCTTATGTAGTTAAAACGAGATTTGATAATATTCATATTTTTCATGGAAACAAAACATGAAATGTGCTTTCACTTTTCTTCTATAACTACAGTAAGCTATGCTCGCTACAAGTGAAGCATAAGAGCATATCTCAAAATCCCCAAAAGAAAACACTACTAATTCTTAAATTAACAATTATTCATGAATGTTGTGGAAAAACAAAAGTAAAAGAATAGGAGAACATTTACCATAGGTAACCAAAAAAAAAGACAACAAAAATGACGCCAGCAATGAATAGATGACCTGTTTAGATGTAGCTTCTGACGAACCCATCGAGTTCTCTATTCTCTGTTTTTGGAAATGTTCCTGTAAGTTAATCAATGTAGTGTCACTAAGTGAAGCCATACAAACATCTTAATTGCGTTACAAGAAGTGGAAGATTAACATTTAATCCATCAATAAAAATTTAGAAGACTCAAACCACAATCAAATAGAAACTGAAATAAAGCATTTGGAGAAAATAAAGTCTGGGGAAAAAAAAATTTAAAGCTGAATCCAGCAGATAAAAATGTTAAAGAGCTAAGAAGACCAAAACATTAGAATTGACCTGTCTCTCTCTCATCAAATGAACACGTTTATCAAGAGGAATCTGCTCCCACTTGATAACCTGAAATAGGAATTAAGCAAGTCAATAATATACATCTGAGAAATTTTCAGAATTACTAGGAACACTTACATATTGGGCATACTGAGAGGCTTCATCACCACTTAATGATGATTTTAGTTTACATAGAACATCCTGTAAGTAAAATTTCCAGAGTAAATTTTTAAAGTAGCAGGAATACGAGTAATAGGACCAAAAAATATTAACTAAATAGCATAGTAATTGAGCTCATAAAAGAATGGTAAGAGTGAAACCTTCCGCTTGTAAGCTTTGCTTCTTAAACGCTCATCAATGACAAAGCTGATCTGCAAGAGCAGAGAGAGAAAATAAATAAATAAATAACATGATTTACATACTAAAAAGAAAAAAATTACCAACATACTCTTTACCATGTTTAGATGTTGTTCATGGAAAGTATGTAATGTCCATGAATATGTTATGTTCATGAGAAACCCTTGCACCACTTGTGCATGATTGAGTCAATGTCAGGAATGTGCATAAAGTTTCTCTCGCAACACTTACTAAACAGACATGTGGGAAAAAAAAATTACCTTGTCAAGCAACCGTTTTGGATGTTGAAATGCCTGCTTTTTTGCCCAATGGTGGAATAAACAAGAAACAGTTGATCTATCATCTATATCAAACCTGTTTAGTACAAAGAATGTATAATTGTTGCAGAAACAAGGCTTACATGAAAACATGAAAAAAAGGGGGGAAAAAGTCTTTTGTATTACCTCTTTAAAAAATCATTACTAAGGCACATGTGAGCAAATTCTACTGGGAAATTTGAGCTCTCATTAATACCAGAGTTATGATTTCTGGGTAATAATTCAGATCCACATTTATTGAAAGGAATACTTCCTGTATTCTGTCGTTCCACTTTTAAAGTATCCTCACCCTACAGAAGGCAAAAAATAAGTGAAAAGCAAAGATTATGAAAAATTCAAGTGGATATTGATAGATAGGTGAAAGAATAAGTCCAACAGAAGCAAACTGATCTATAACAATATCAATTTTTGAATTTTAAAAACAAAAATCAACTTTGAGATATATTCACTTGTATCTAAATAATGGTATACATCTTGAAGTAACTGTTCTTCTATCTAATAGGCATGAAGAAATTGTAAACAATGGTAGCATTTGGTATTATTGCTACTTTCTCTTTTCTCTTTAAATACAAATACTATGTGATTGGATTTGTTCGCGAAGGACAGACTGCTCGA
The DNA here is from genome assembly GCF_001540865.1 of Ananas comosus. Lineage (NCBI taxonomy): Eukaryota > Viridiplantae > Streptophyta > Magnoliopsida > Poales > Bromeliaceae > Ananas > Ananas comosus. Next base: position 9,243,420 of record NC_033629.1, on the reverse strand, counting down.
TTCTTGTCAATATTGGTTAGCTTGTGATGCCACCTTAGCTGAATGAGAAATGGTATCTTCCAAAGAAAAAGGAAATAAAAATAAAAGAAAAGAAGAAAAAATAAGTTACTACTGAATTATTGTTTTTTTATTGCCAAATAAACCATGTATATGTATAAATTGCAAGGAATCCAACATCTACCTGCACATTCCATTGCGTAGATGTGATTATTTCTTTTTAATAGTTTATGGCAACAGCACCAAGCAATGCCAATGATGTTCGGTAAAGGCAGTTATTGAACACTGTATTATATATATTGTCAAAGTATCTGTCGTCATCCCCACTTTGTCATAATCCAAGCATTTTACCAGTAATGCAGGGTGGGGTAAAGAACAACAACTTGAAAAGGCTCAGAAGAGAATTTAGACCGTTAACTTAAGTCAAGCAAACAATTGCTAATAAGGATAATTACATATACATCCTTGAGCGTTTGCTACTCATTGTAAAGTTCATTTTTCTCATATTTATGATCCTAAATTTCAAAAATTATACATTTATTGACCTGTTTGTTTGTCACGAATTCATCATAAAAGGTTGATTATTCTCTATATAGATAGCTGCCATTTGTAAATTGATCTTGATAAACTATTAAAAAAATAATTACTGGACAAGAAACATGCAAGAAAAGAAAATTTTAATTTGGATTGAAATCTTCTTGTGTTTTAAATATGTGATAAAAAAAAAAGCACTCTAGATTAGAAACTTCTGTAACAAAAGCAAATGATTCTAGCGCACACCTGGATCTCAAGAAGGTGAGCTGGGATTTCATGTAGAAAGCGTGAAGGTTGCAGTAACTACATATAAGTAAGCTTAGTCAGAAATATTGAAGCAAAGAAGAAATTTAGATCACACCAGAAAAGTCTGTACCTGCCAATCGCAATCCACAGTGATATACAAAATGTACAACTTTTTCCGAGCACGAGTAATTGCAACATACAGCAGCCTCCTTTCCTCCTGAAGTCACAATTATAAAAATTCAAATGCAGAATATAAACAAAATTATTGAGCAGGAAGCAGGAAAAGCTGTGAAATAGTTCAAGTATACCTCCAACGTTGCCCCACCCTTTACAATGCCATTATACTCATGCAACAAAGGGATCTCAGAATCATTTGCCTGTAAAAGACTTAATTATTACCTTTATGTGAATAATAACCTGTAATCAGATAGAGATTAAGGTACATCAATGTGAAAAGTAAGAAAGCTTTTACAAAAGCTATACCTTAACAATGAAAACGTTATCCCATTCTAAGCCTTTTGCCTGCAAAAGCAGAAATTTTGACGTAGGATTATTAGCAATGTAAAGATCTGTTTCAACTGCTGGGGCTTCTATAAAAGTATTTTTTGAGTAGAGATGATTGAAAAAGCGCTAGCAGCTTCTTAAAACTCTAACCAACAACTTTTGCTGTAGTACAAGGAAAAGATCCAAAATGGACCTCCAGCTTTTGGAGTCGCAGAAAACATGATACTTCTGGGAGTTGATAATCTGTTCTACAAAATGCTTCAATAATAACCTGATGAATGGTAGTTACTGTAACAGAATTCTGATTTTCCCTCCTTCGAGACTGAAAATTTTCCGACTCCCTCAGAGTTATATAGTCTATAAAGGCCTTAAGTGTATGTGCGCATCCTTTCTCTTCAATCTTTCTTGCCTCTGGATCAGCAAAATGTGTTGACAGAAAATCAGAAACATCATCCATTAGATACTGAAGGACCTGCAAAGCAATTTTATACAAATTACAAGTCTACTATCATTGGCACCTAACAACAATAGTCACTTACAAGGAAGGATGAGATTTGAAAAGGAAAAAACTCATTAATGCCATCGTTCCAAAAATTTTCATAACAAAGCCCTTTTAGTTGACCGTCATGCAAGCACATCATCACACAGTTATGTTAGCTTTAGAATTTTGAGGACTAAATTGAATGAGGTCAAACTCAAAGTTTAAGGATTAAATTTTTACAATCGGAAATCTACAGAAAAATTTGAAATCTAGGTCAAACTTCATGGACTAAATTTGTAAACAATCCAAGAAGGTAACACAACTTCCAACAATCAGTATCTACCGAATTAATTCAGTTATTCAACAAAATTGTATTATTATAGCTTGAACTTACTGATCTTAAGTCATTATCTTCATTCAACAATTTTCCACCTTCTGCATCAACTACTGCACGCTGTTCTAGTAGGAACTTCTACAGAGAGAAAGGTTTATCCAATTTCAGTTAACAAATAAATGACTGGAAAGAATGTATGCAGAGCAATAATTGAAGGAAAATAGGAAAGAGTTCCTTAATAACACAGGAATTGCTCCGACGAAGTATGTATGATCATTGCAATCAACACAGTCTATTTAGCCAGTTATACAATTAAAGGTACAAACAATATGATAACAGTTCAGTTTGGCAAAGCTGCTTGCTCTTGACCTATGCATAGGCTCTGTAGTAGGGTAATCATGTTATCAAATGCAAGTATACTGTTAGAAAGTAGCACCATGGCGCTAAACAAATTTATCACAACTCATATATACATATTATTAAGCAAAAATTCTTGAAAACTTCAAGTAGTAAATTTGCTCAATTACACAAGACGTTCTCTTAATAGAAGTTAATAACACTACTAGATAAACCATGTAAACTAACGTTAGCAGTGACACTGCTATCAGAATTGTAATTTTGTAACTTGAGCACATGTTGTTCAAAACAATGTCATCTTTGGATGATTAGACACAAAAAAACCCATGCATTAATCAAAGTGAATCATGTTTTTCAATATATTAGCTGCTGACTCACTGCATTAAAAATTAACAATATGTAGATAATGGAGAAAAGGGATAAGTAGTATTTGCATATGTAACACCTGCAAGTCAGCCTGTTAGATGAAGTATATTGTAGATGAATGATTGTTCTCACTTTCATCATAAAACACACTACAACTATTTTCTTGCACTCAAGTCTTGTATGATAAAGAATATCAAATATCTTTGACAAAGCTGCCATAATGGTGTTGACTAATTAAAGTAGATGCGTCTGGATAAATGATAGTTCAACATATCATCTATTTTGCGGCAAGTGATGAAAGAACAAAAGAAAATGAAAAAAAGAGAGAGTGAAACCAAAGTTTATTGGCTATATAATTCAAATTTTTTTATAAATAATCCTATCGATTTTTATAATTGTAAAAATAGTTTTTGTAAATAAATAATTATAAAAATATATCTCTAAATGCGGTGAATGATCCACCGCATTCATAACTTCTCATTAGAAGTAGAAAAAGAATAAAAGCGGTGAACCATTCACCGCTTTTGTAATCGTAGAAATATAGAAAGAAGTGAGAAAAAGAAAGAAAGCGGTGAATGGTTCACCGCTTTTAAAAGCGGTAAACGATTCACCGCTTTTATAGGACTATATTTACAAATAAAAATTTAACAGATCTATTTTTAGAATAAAATTTTAGAAGAAGGCTATTGCCTAAAAAAACCCATATAATTCTGACACTAAACCTGAGGTAACACATCTGCTGCTGAAGAGATAACTACTGAAATTGACTGTTCCTGCAAGCACCAAAAAAATGCAGCGCTTATTTGGAGGTACGAAAATCCTTCAAATGATTTATATATGCAACATAAAAAATTTGTTGGATTAAGACTGGTTTAAGTTGAGTATTCTATTTAGTTAGCAATTGTTTTGAAGGAACCTACTAAAGTAATTTAACTGAGCATAGGATACAGAAAAAGAGAATTCAGTACCATTCATTTCTTACCTTCTGTACAAGTTTTGACATTGTATCTAGAGTTGATAAAACTTTACGTCCTTGAGTAAGTTGACTCCTACATTTATCAATATCAGCACATGTTCAGGACAAAAATGGAGAAGCTCGCTTGCTTCATAATTTGGGGGAAGTACAACTTTGTTAGTATGAACTTTCTAACTTGAGAAAAGGTGAAGCGTAAAGTGGAGAATGATTTGAGGTACTTTCACATAATAACAAGAATGGAGAGACTCAGATGCAATATCCAGAGATCCAAGGGATTAATATGCAAACACATTCTACTTACCCGCAATCATCATGAAGACCTATGATGTGACCATATGCATGATAAAGATTGGAATAGACATAACTTCAAAGAAAATTGTGTATGACTAGGTTTAAAAACTTAAATCTAGAAGTGCTGTTCAAAGGATTCCGGATTCCACACAAATCCAAGTTTTGAATTCAACCTCCAAACAGAATGAGCATTAGAGAGAGATCAAAAAATTTTTCTTACCCTAACAAGGTATCAATGACACGTGCAGTTAGTATGATAAGTTATCTTCATTGATATGAACAAGAATTTCGCAAACATGAATCAGAGGGTTCAAAATAATGCTTTGTTATAGCTGCAATGAGATTTTGAGAAGACATTAATACTGCTTATTACATAGAAATCAAAGATGGTTTATACGCAAAATATTTGTCACAAGTTATTCAACTTAAAAAAAAAGTGCAATATCACAAAAGAAAATGGCAGAAGTACCTGTAGACTGATTTTATATTCTACATTTCCTAGTAATGAATGTACCTGCTGAAAGAAATTGCCAAAAATGACAACAAACCTTTTGAAGGTACCTGAGATCTTCGCACTGAAGATGTCTTTGGCTGCTGATAGAAAGCTACAATTCCTTGCTAAGGATATCTTTTCAACATATTCAATGAACTACAAGAATTCAATCCACACAAAGGAAAGGGCACAGTAATGTAAAGAGAGGAGAAGAAATTGCATCAAACAGAAAAGAAAATGAGAAAATGAAAATCACCTTTTTCTTTTCATCCTTCTCACATGGCAGAAGTGCCTTGAAGGCTTGACGAGATGGCCCATCATCACGCTCTGGCAATGTTGTCTTAAGTATCGCCATAATGGCCTTGATTACCTGTTCAAATAGCTCTAATAAACTCACTTTGTTGGCAGCAGGTACATCATATAGAACAGCAAACTGATACAGGCATTTTGCAAAAAGAAAAAGGTTGAAAACAAAACAGAATTTGGGTAAAGCATATCCTAAACAAGCCGTCGATGCAACCTTATGTATCCAAAATCTCATAAACCTTTGGATGAAAATTATACTAGATAAAACATAATGAATTAACTATTAAAAGAAACATGAGAAAAGTCTAAAACCTTTTTCCTATAGAAGGCCACACCATGAACATTAAAAGGGATTTTCCTGTTGCGGAAGGCGGTCTGGAAAGCTTTACCAGACATCTGCATGTAATTACATCACAGCATATTGTATAGCATACACAAATTGAAAAATATGTGGTGTTATCTGTAAATATATTTACCTGCCTCCTATAAAGAACAGCTATATTTCCAAAGGTGCAGCTGGGAGTTGAACTATCAGACGTGATTTCAATAATTTTATCGACAACAAATGCACATTGTGCATCTTCATTATGACACTCCTTAACAGTGATCTAAACATTGTTAAAGAATTAAACAAGCTGCTGAGGAATGATAATATGCAACCAAAAGATAGGTCTTTCCTTAAGTATTTTAATTAGGATACTTTACACCCAGTAGGATTATCAGTCTCGACTTGTTTTAGATGGCACCGCTTAATGTTGTTGTGAATAAGAGCTGATGCAGCCTCAACAATCAAGCGTGTAGAGCGATAGTTCTTAATTAACCTAACCTTTAATCAGATACACAGATATTATGATCTTTAAAGATAAAGATATATAAGGAACACATAAATAAACAAGTCGCAAAATAACGAAAAGTCACATACCTCCTTGTGATTAGGAAAATCTCGACGGAAGGATTCAAATCCGGAAACATCAGCACCATTAAAGCTGAATATGGACTAAGACAAATAATTGAAAAGTAGACAGTTTAGTATAGCAAACTCATAATTAAGAGCATAAATAACTACATAGCATTCATACACTAACAAAAACATAATTTTTTAGAACTTGTCGGACCTGATCTTCATCACCTACTATGGTGACATGATTATGAGAAGTGAGAATTCTTAAAAGTCGATATTGCATGGAACTTGTATCCTGAAACTCATCTACAACGATGGCCCTCCATTTATCTAGACACTCTTGGTACACTGAAGAATTTACAAAGATAAGTTGCAGGAAAAAGATAAAAAGTGTTTGATATAATAACACACACACACACATAGAGAGAGAGTTGAGCTACTATACTATTGATGGTATGGGAATAGTATTTACCATCAAGATTTCCACCCTTCGGTTATTACTATTCTACCAACCCCCACTAAACTCTAGACATTCAATAATCAAAAAGTTGATAGTAAAAACTATTCCCATACTATCAATAATATTCTAGCTCTACTATACATATATGTCTATATATTTATACATATATACGTGTATATATGTATACATATATATATGTGTGTGTATATACACTCATAAAAGATTATACAACCTTCTGGAAAATCAGTGAGCAACTTTGTGGATGAGCTAATGAAGTCATGGTAGTCCAGAGCATCACAGGATTTCAGAATATCATTATAATGTCTAAGAATCAAAGCCTGAATCAGATCACAAAAGCAACAAGTCTAAACATTTGACAGAAAATTTATACCATAGGACAACATTGCAAACTGTCTGCTTACTCCAATCTCATCGCCCATTTTCTCGCATTCATCAGGTGTTCTCCCAGAAGCCTTAGCCTAGCAAAGACATGTCTTCAGCATACATTTCAATATATTAATTCAATTGTTATAGACTTGTTATATTTTTCACAAGTCATTTATGATCTGAATTAGTATAGAAAAATTTACTAGGTTCTTACATATTATGGATATTAGCAAACGTATGAAAATAATCAACCGAAAATACTAAAAATGAACCTGGGTCACAAACTTCTGCCACTTCTTTGATTTCTCTTTAAATGATCTTGCAATATCACCACCAGAAAATTTGTCAAGCTGGTAATCTGCACTTTCTTGCCCGCTTCTTTTTGCATTTTCTGCCAAGCGCAATGCCTCAATAACTGCTCGTCTCTGCTGTCCATGCCCGTATATCAGGAACTCAGCTGTCCGGCTCAACCTTCAGCACAAGAGGAGGTTAATACTTAAAAAGAAAAGGCACATATCATGGTATAGCAATATATGACAAGAATTTTAAAAAAAGCATATAAGAAGCACATATGAGGAGCACAACAAATTTGATAAACAAGTTAAATGCAGTGATTTGTTACAATGGTTGTCATACATTAAGTAGACTCAAAGCTAATGTCCTCGCACTAACTTTCCCAAATTTAAGTCGCTATTGGGGTTCCGCACATGTAAATGGTCCAATCGACCACTCAGATGCCACCTACTCAAGTTTTGTCTTCCTAATTTCTTAATGAACCAATTCACTACCACTAAATTAATTCTCTATCTCAAAAGAAAATTTTGTTTTGATTTGTGTAGAATCCGCCACATATGTGATCATAAAACCATAAAAATGAGAGGGGGAATCATTGCAAATTCAGAAGATGATTCACATACGTAATTCATCAACAACTAAATAAGTGAAGAGAAAATAGATTATATTGGATAGTTAAGAGATGAAATGCATATCTTGTTCATATAAAAATAGACAAAATTTCCATGGAATGCTAACAGTAGAAATAGATTACTTTATTCTAGAGTGCTCTTTTTGTATCCTAAGCGACAACAAACAAATGCAAGCTTCTATTTTTCTGCAAGTTGCTTATTCCACCACGGTGTGTCCTGTATACCAGACTAGATCTTATGGATTAACTTTAGCTAAAATAGTAAAAGGGTGGATAAAAGTTGGCTACAGTAATGGGTTTATAACATAGCACCAAACTAATCAGCTACATCACTACTCAGAGCACCCAAAATCCTTTTAAGTCACGCAACTTATCCTAGACCACCTAAGGATTTGAGAAGATATATTGTGATAAAATCGAAAGAAAAATGGCATTGCTAAACATGAAAATAGGTCATAGCCTTCTATGATGCTTTGTGTGATGCTTAGTCATGGTCATCCGCTATCTCTTTGTCCGGTGATCTTAGCATGTCAAAGAAAATACTACATAATCAAATTCCGTACAATTCTCTATGAACAAGGCTGATTTATTCCATAGAGGAGGTCTAGATATTTAAGGTTATAATCATAGTGAGGAAGTTCCCGTGAAGAACAACAGTAAGCTCTCGAAATCGACATACTTATCGGCGTGAGATCTACAGAGCTGTAGACAGAAAGAGTGGAACGTGCTGATCGACAGCTCCTTAGCGACGGCTTTCCCAACCACTGCACCTATTCTATCCCGCATCTCTGATGCAGCCGCAGTCGTGAAGGTCATTGCGAGTATATTTGAGGGACCAATCCCCTAAGAGATGTGAAAAAGAAAAAAAAAAAAAAAAAAAAAAAAAGGAAAAGCTAAATTATCAAAAAATAAAAGCAGAAAAAGTCTTCAAGCAGCTACATATAGATGATACAATCTTTACCTCTTTGAGTAGAGTCAGCACCCGCCCAACCATAGTCGAAGTCTTAGAAGTGCGGCATTACATGAAGAAAATTTCAGGAATGACAAAAACAAAGTTAGAGGTCTATTTATTCTAAGGAATGTTTGGTTCACCTATGTTAGACTATGAAATCAAAATAGGATTCATTGATTCCGATAGCTGTTGTGTTTTACCGGAATCGGATTCAGATTCCTATTCCACTCCGAATGGGAATGGCTCATTCCAAAGTAAACTACTCAAAATTCTCTCACACAAACACCTCCAACTCCTCTTCCTTCATTGCTCTCCTCTTTTTTAATCAAACCCTCTGTTAACATTCTCGATTCCCATCCGATTTCCATTCAAATAGTGAACCAAATATTTTTGGATGATTCATCCTTCCATTTTCCATTCCAAACATGAACCAAACATGCCCTAATTTCAATAGATAATTGTGAATAATTACCTTTCCGCTTCCGGGACCAGCGATGATCATCAAAGGAACTGCAGTGTCGCAGCAAGCAGCTTCCCTCTGCGCGTCATTCAGCGACCGCAGATACTCGCGGTACTTCTGCGGCACGGAATCATCACTCGACGGCCCTTCCGATCGCAGATCCTCTCCGCCAGCTTCTGAATCACGAGAGTTTATGCCTTCCTCGACAGCCGGCTTCTCCTTCCTCGCGGCTGACCGCTCTTCGCATAGAGCGTCCACTTGTTGAAGGAACGCCTCGTCGAGGTCCTCATCGAGAACGCCGTGATCAGAATTTGAAGATTTGGGGGTCTTCGCCGGAGTGGAGCACTCGACGGCTTCTGCTTCGTGGGGGGTGTTGTTAAGCTCATTCGAAAAGCTGTAGAATGGGAAGGTAAAGCAGAGATGTTTATGTATGAATCAAGAATCGAGAAGGGGATGGGAAACCAAATTGAAAATTTAGCGAGAAAGAGAGAGAGGAGATGCGAACTTGGGGAGGGATTGGCGCGGCCTTTTGCAAGGGAGAAAAGGTTTTGTGGAGTGGAAATGGTGGACGATTCGGGAACCGAGGGGAGGGGCGTTCTCCTCATTCATGTATGGAGAGAGTGAGACGAGAGAGAGGGAGAGAGAAACCCTAGAGAGGGCTGGTGTAGGACGGGGCGAGGGGTAGCTGAGGTTGGGCGGAAGGAGAGAGAGTGTTGGAAAAAAAAAAAAAAATGAGAACTGAGCGGGACGTTCCAAATTCGAATCCACACTATTCATATCGTGTAGCTTCCAAAAATAAACAACAACTAATATGAGTACGAGGGAGATCATACTCATATATAGAGCGGGGCTGCTGTGCTCTCAGACGGTGGCCTTCATGCTCCTAAATCGTTTTCGATGATAGAGTTTTCGAATCGACAATCGGCTTTGTTAAATTTGATATAGCGTATTTGAAGTTTCTAGAAAATATTTTTTGTAATTTTTTGATATCATTTACCTAGCAATCAAAAGATTCAAAATTAATAATTTTTAACGGCTGAAAATAAAAATCCTATAAAAAGTGGTGATATAGCACTAAAATTTTCGATCAGAAATATTAATTTTATTGTAGATAGTATAAAAAATTTTGTATCAAAATTTTATCTAATTTGAATACTTCTACACTGTTAAACTTAAAAACGGCAGATATCAACCATTAAAAATTATGGATTTTTAATCCTTTCGATCACTAGATAAATGATATCAAAAAATCGCAAAAATTATTTTTCTAGAAACTTCAAATGCGATAGATTAAGTCTAACAGAGCCGATCGTCGATTCAAAAATTCTATCATCGAAAACGTGCTCCTGAGAGCACAGCAGCCTTGCTCCTCATATATATATATATATAGAGTTGAGCTAGAATACTCTCAAAAGCACCATAGGTGTGGTGCTTTTGAGTTTTTAGCCATTGGATGGAGAGATGTGAAGTTGAGATAATGGTAGTAGGTGGTGATAGGTGATGGTAGGTGGAATAGTGTTTGATCCAAGGGCTATTAGTAATCAAGGAGTAGATCCAATGGCTAAAAATCTAATAGCACCATGGGGGTGATACTTCTAAAAGTATTCTAGCTCAATTATATATATATATATATATATAGAGAGAGAGAGAGAGAGAGAGAGAGAGAGAGAGAGTGTGAGATTATTATGCTATCGGAAGTACGGAGCCTTCCGTGCTTCCAGCTCGTTTTCGATGTTGCGACTTTTGAATCGTCGATCGGCTCCGTTAAACTTGATCTAGAGTATTTGAAGTACCTATAAAATAAATTTTATGATTTTACGATATCATTTGCCTAGTGAACGAATGGGCTCAAAATCAACGGCTGAAAATAAAAATCTTATAAAATGTAATAATATGACATTAAAATTTTAAATCAAAGATATTGATCTTGTTTTATATAGTATAAAGAATCTTCTATCAAAATTTTACGTGATTTGGATATTTCTACACCGTTAAACTTGCAAACGGCTCACTACGGCCATTGAAATTTGTTGATTTTGAGCCCATTCGATCACTAGGCAAATGATATCGAAAAATAATAAAATTTATTTTTTAGGTACTTCAAATACTCTAGATCAAGTTTAACGGAGCCGATCGACGATTCGAAAGTCGTAACATCGAAAACGAACTGAAAGCACGAAAGGCTCCGTACTTCCGATAGCATAGTAGCCTTACTCTATATATATATATACTAGTTGAGTGTACGTACGAATGCACGTAATAATTATTTTAATTTATTTTAAATCAATAAAATTTGTTAATCATATTTATTCAAAAATTTAGAATAAAATATTTTGTAAAATTATATGTAATATTTTATTAGAAAATATCTACAATATCAAATTTAAATTTTAATGCAAAATAGATGGATAGATTTGTTATCAAAAATCAAAAAATAAATTTAATTCACGATTTAAATTTAAATTTAAATTTTAATGTAAAATAGATGGATAGATTTGTTATCAAAAATCAAAAATTAAATTTAATTCACGATTTAAACTTAAATTTAAATTTTAATGTAAAATAGATGGATAGAAGTGCTATTTTTTAACAAATTTATCATAACCGTTCATTTTTATTTAAAATATTTTTAATCAATTGATCGTAACTATTCGTAAAATTAAATTTATAGATGTGTATAAATATTTTTTTTAATAAATTGATCATAATCATTTGTTCTTATTTGAGATAATTTTGTACAAATTGATCATAAATTTGTACATTATATTAATTCAAAAATATGATTTATAAATTTATCAACCAATCTATTTTTTTAATTATTTCCGTTGTAATATGTTGATAATCCCAAAATTTTAAATTTTAAATTTTAATTGAAATACAAATTTACAATAGATATTCTGATAAAAATTTGGATAAGCATGAATTTTTTTTTCTATTTTAGAGAAAAAAAATTAAACAATTTCGAATTTAAATTTAAATTCACAGTAGATATCTTTCGGTTGGTAAAAAATTGGATAAATATATTTTTTTCTATTGTAGAGATAAAGAGAAATTAAAAGTTTATTTCATACGTTATTTATTTTACGTAACGAAAGAGGAATCAATTTTTTTCCCGCCAAAAAATGGGTCTGTGGACAGACCGAAATTTAAAATACCTGCTTTTATATATATATATATATATATATATATATAGAGTTGTGCTGGTATGCTTATGGAAGCACGGAGGCCTCCGTGCTTCCAAATCGTTTTTGATGTTCAGACTTTCGAATCGACGATCGGCTTCATTAGAGTTGATCTAGAGTATTTGAAGTACCTAGAAAATAAATTTTACGATTTTTCGATATCATTTGCCTAGTGATCGAAGGGGCTCAAAATCAATAATTGTAACGGCCGTGGTGAGCCGGTTGTAAGTTTAACGATGTAGAAATATCCAAATCACATGAAATTTTTGTAGAAAATTCTTTATACCATATAAAACAAGATAAATAACTTTGATCTAAAATTTTAATGTCATATCATCATATTTTGTAAGATTTTTATTTTCAGCCGTTGATTTTGAGCCACTGTGATCACTAGGCAAATGATACTGAAAAATCGCAAAATTTACTTTCTAAATACTTCAAATACTCTAGATCAAGTCTAACGGAGCCGATCGTCAATCGCAAAATTTATTTTTTAGATACTTCAAATACTCTAGATCAAGTCTAACGGAGCCGATCGTCAATTCGAAAGTCCGAACATCGAAAATAAAGTGGAAGCACGGAGCCCTCCGTGCTCTCATAAGTATTCTAGCCGCACTCTATATGTATAGAGCTAGTCTAATATACTATTTATAGTACCGGGTGTCACGGACATAACTTTTTTCTTCGTAAAGCTCGTGCGGCGCCCCCTTCCTGCTCGAAGATGGGCAAGCCTTCCCCAAGTCCTAACGAGTCCCAACGATTGACCCATGACACGGGGCTCCGGTACTATAGTCTTGTTTTTGATCTTAGGGTGTTCAAATCAACGATCCACACCATTAAAACTGATCTACGGTATTTAAAGTTTTTACAAATAAAATTTTATATTTTTTCAACATAGTTTACTTTATAATTAAACCATTTCAAAATTGTCAATTTTCAATGGTTACTATGGTGAGTTTGGAGTTTAACGGTGTAGAAAAATCTAAATTTCTTCAAATTTTGATAGAAAATACTTTAAACTATCTAGATTAAGGTTAACATTCTTGATCTTGAATTTAAAAGTCCTATACTCAAATTTTAAAGATTATTCAATTTCCACCGTCTATTTTGACATAGTTTATTTACTAAGTAAACGATGTCGAATAAAACTGAAATTTTATTCCTAAGAACATCATATACCCTAGATCATATTTAACGGTGTGGATCGTTAATTTAAACACCTTAAAATCGAAAATAAGACTATAGTACCGAAGTTCCGGTACTATAGATAGTATAGTAGCCTAATTCTATATNATTGATAGTTTTTGAAGACTTATACGAGCCGTTTTCTTATTTAATAATGTAGAACAATTCAAATCGCTCGAATTTTTCGATCCTTTGATCACTATATAAATAATTTTTAAAAATTATAAAATTTGGTTTCTAAATATACTTTAAATACTCTAAATAATTTTAATTGTTCCAATCATCGATTGAAAATCCCTCAAAAATAACTTGATTGGATAAAGGACTCCATAATCCTAAAAAGATAGTAGCTAGATTTACATATACATATATATACAAAGTACGTCTCCTGTGCTTTCGAAAGTATACATATATGGAGGCTTTCGTACTTGTAAGTTGTTTTCGATGATAGAATATTCGATTCGGTAATCAGCTCTGTTAACCATAATCTACGTTATTGGAACTATTTAAAAATCAATTTTCATAATTTTTTTACATTATTTACTGAGTGATAAAAAAGTCTCAAAAATCACTATTTTAATGGTCGATGTGGCACATTTTAAGTTTAACAATGTAAAACAATCCAAATTATATGAAACTTTAATAAAAAAATTTACTTAACATTAAAGCAAGATTAATACTTCTGATTTTAAATTTGAGTCTTTTATCATTATTTTTTATGTGATTTTTATTTTCAGCCGTTGATTTTGAGCCACTTCGATCACTAGGCAAATGATATCGAAAAATCGCAAATTTTATTTTCTAGATACTTCAAATACTCTAGATCAAGTCTAGAAATTAATTTAGAGTATTTATATCGTCTAGAAATTAAATTTCATAAATTTTAAAATTCGCCAACAAATGAACCGTGGAAACCGAATAATCTTGTGAAAATGAATATTAGGCTTTTTTTAATTCATGATGGGAGTTATCCAGTGTTATCTAAATAGTATAAAAGTTTTTTTTATCAAAAATTCAAGCTGTTTGAATTGTTTTACACCGTTAAACAAGCAAACAGTTCATATAGGTCGTCAAGAACTATTGATTTTGTGATCCTTTGATCACTACGTAAATAATTTTTAAAATTTATGAAATTTTGTTTCTAGATATTTTAATCAATTTTAATAGTTCTGATCATCAATTCAAAATCCTTATCATCTAAAATAACTTGGAGGATAAAGGTCTCCGTCCTCCTAAAAAGATAGTAGCTCGATTACACACACATATATATAGTCCTGTTGGAATACTATCGATAACACCAAGAATTTAGTGCTATCGAGTTTTCCACCATTAGATTTAACCCTTTGATTATTTTTACTCGTTAGATTATACTATTCAACCAACCACTCACTCAACCCTAAGGGCCTACATCATCCTAACCACACATTTCTCAATCCAAGGGTTAAAAAACTAATAGCACCAATAGTATTCCAGCCTAGTTCTCTCTCTCTCTCTCTCTCTCTCTCTCTCTCTCTCTCTCTCTCTCTATATATATATATATATATATAGTTGAGCTGGAATGCTATCGGTAGCAAACGGGTCCGTTGCCACCCATTTGTTTTCGATGATGGAGTCTTCAAATTGACGATCAGCATCGTTGAATATGATCTATATCACTTGAAGTATCTAGAAATCAAATTTCAAATCTTTTTGACATCATTGACCTAATGATCAAAGGGTTTTAAACTTTGTAATTTTAAGGGTTGATATGAGGCTTTTTCTCATTTAACTGTGTAAAGCTATTCAAATCAATTGAATTTTGGTTAGAAAATTCTTTAAACTATTTAGAACAAGATCTATGCACTCGATCTTGATTACAAAATTCCTATTATCACTTTTTAGAGGATATTCATTTTCAGCTGTTCATTTTTACGGCCACTTGATGAATAAGAGAACAATATCGAAAAAGTATTAAATTTGATTTCTAGATATCTCAAGTGGTATAGATCATTTTCAACGGTACCGATCATCGATTTGGAGGCTCCATCATCGAAAACAAAGGGATGGTAACGGAGCCCATTTGCTACCGATAGTATTCCAGCTCAACTCTATATATATATATATATATATATATNTTGAGTTAGGTATAGTTAAAATTCATATATGAATCCAAACCCATCATATTTTTGTTTTTTATATTCATAAGATCCGAACTATATCTGTTTAGCATCGGATAAATCCGCTTCCTTTGGTTTCGGATTTGGATAAAATTTCATGTATCCATACTCATGGACATTTCTACTACTATTTAAGAGAGAAACGAATCTGTTAAAAAGATGCTCTCTTATTGGACAGTTTGAAGAGAGAAATCTGTTAGTTAAAAATATGCATATCTCTGGTCCATTAAATCTACAGTTATAAATATGCATATTTATGATGCATGATATCAAAGATATGCATATCTATATCTTTGGATGCTCTCTTATTGGACAGTTTGAAGAGAGAAATCTGTTAGTTAAAAATATGCATATCTCTGGTCCATTAAATCTACAGTTATAAATATGCATATTTATGATGCATGATATCAAAGATATGCATATCTATATCTTTGGATATCTCGATCGAATTAATAAATTTAAATTAAAGTTGTGAATTGCAATAATCTTTTGTAGTTAAGGGTGAGTGCCGTAGGAGTGATCTCTTCTTTAAGGCTTCCAAACGGTCGTATGGACTTTGTTTGCTGTTGCTTTGCCTTCACGTGACTTGTGAAAAACTCAACGGAAGGGAGATCAATCAGGAAGGGGGAGAATGGGAGCGGCTAAATCGTCTCATGGACCCTCCAATCGACAATACTCAAGTGCTTGAATACTTATTGCTTCCAATGCTTTACAGTTTTTATGAAACCGTTTAATTTCGCATCATTTTCTATAATTAGACACTTGAATTAATGGCGATTTGCATCATTACATATGATTTAGGATATATACTGTTTTCCTAGAAAAATTAGAATCAGTTGAATTTTGGATTAAAAAATTCTATCTATGATTTAGATCAAGATTTTTATCGTCGATCTTGAGTTTAAAAACCGGATCCTTTATTTTTAGCAGGTTGCTTTGATTTGATTGTTCATTTTATAACTGCTCGACAGATTTATTACATAGAGTCCGGCTTGTATATTTTCCATAGCATGAAGGTCGCCATGCTAATAAGTTATTTTAGTGATAAGACCTCCAAATTGACAATTAGCTGCATGGGACACGATCCATCTTATTGAAAGTATTTGAAAGTCAAATTTTATATTTTTTCAGTATGCACCATTTGACTAGTGATCAAAAGGACTGAATTTTCTATCAAAAAGAATTTTAGTTGTTCATCCAAGAATTTTCTATCAAAATGAATTTCAATTGATAGTTTTTGAAGACTTATACGAGCCGTTTTCTTATTTAATAATGTAGAACAATTCAAATCGCTCGAATTTTTCGATCCTTTGATCACTATATAAATAATTTTTAAAAATTATAAAATTTGGTTTCTAAATATACTTTAAATACTCTAAATAATTTTAATTGTTCCAATCATCGATTGAAAATCCCTCAAAAATAACTTGATTGGATAAAGGACTCCATAATCCTAAAAAGATAGTAGCTAGATTTACATATACATATATATACAAAGTACGTCTCCTGTGCTTTCGAAAGTATACATATATGGAGGCTTTCGTACTTGTAAGTTGTTTTCGATGATAGAATATTCGATTCGGTAATCAGCTCTGTTAACCATAATCTACGTTATTGGAACTATTTAAAAATCAATTTTCATAATTTTTTTACATTATTTACTGAGTGATAAAAAAGTCTCAAAAATCACTATTTTAATGGTCGATGTGGCACATTTTAAGTTTAACAATGTAAAACAATCCAAATTATATGAAACTTTAATAAAAAAATTTACTTAACATTAAAGCAAGATTAATACTTCTGATTTTAAATTTGAGTCTTTTATCATTATTTTTTATGTGATTTTTATTTTCAGTTATTTATTTTAAGGCTATTCGTTCACTAGGTAATAAAGTCAAAAAATTATGAAATTTGATTTCTAAATAGTTCAATAGCATACGTAAATCATGTCTAATGGGACCGATCGCTGAATCAGATGTTCCATTATCGAAAATAACTTATAAGTACGGAGGTCTTCATTATTTCGAAAGTATAGGAGCCTACTTCTCTCCTCTCTCTCTCTCTCTATATATATATTCTGGGTACTATACTCTTATGAGTATAAAGAGATCTATACTTATAAGAGTATAGTAGCCCTAGTCTATATATATATATATATATATATAGACGTAGGGTACATAATACTATCTCATCAGTACCGGAGGCTCAGTACGTGTAAGTGTGTTTCTCAATCTATCGACTCGGTTTTCAGAATCGACTGTCCACACGGTTAAAATGATTTTGGCGTATCTAAGAGTTGTAGAATAAAAATTTATATATTTTTTCGACATAGTTGCTTTCGTTTACTTATGATTAAACCATTCAATTTGTCAATTTCAATGGCATTATTATGACGAGTTTGGAGTTTAACGCGATGTAAAGAATCTAAATTTCTTTCAAATTTTGATAGAACAAATACTGTAACTATATGTAGATTAAGGTGAACATTCTTGATCTTGATTTAATAAGTCC
This sequence comes from Ananas comosus, assembly GCF_001540865.1. Classification (NCBI taxonomy): domain Eukaryota; kingdom Viridiplantae; phylum Streptophyta; class Magnoliopsida; order Poales; family Bromeliaceae; genus Ananas; species Ananas comosus. The sequence continues at coordinate 9,225,416 of NC_033629.1, read as the reverse complement.
TAATGCCTCAATATTTTAAGGTATTCATTTCCACTGATCATTTTACGCTAATTTATTTACTAAGATAAATGAAATTCGAAAAAGACTAAATTTTTATTTCTTAAGAACTTCTATACCATTAGCGATCATATTTAACGGTGCTGGTTCGATTGATATTGAAAGCCCTAAGATTGGAAAACAACGTATGCAGTTCCGGAGCTTGGTGTCTAATAGATGAGTATAATAGCTTATTTTTATATATATACTATACTATAGTATATATATATATATATATGAACGCGTAGTAGCCTAATTCAACGATCTAAATCATCAAAAAAATTATTTTACTATATATTAATCAACCTTCTAAAGTTTTGTGCCTTAAATTTGCTTGAAAAATATGTCCTTTATATCTATTCTTGCCTAACATAATCTAATATTATTTTATGTGATAATACTTGCATCATAAGTGCGCTATCCAATATGCAGCAGATACCAACCTAAAGAAAGTAAAGCAATACTTTAATTTTTGTTTGCTTACATTTCTACTATTTAGAAATATAATCAAATTAGAACATGTAGCCACTTAGTAAACGTATTTTCATTAGGTGTTTCAAAATATTTCTTTCCATTTAATATTATATAATATATATAATATATATATATATATATGTATATTATATATGATTATATATGTATAATTATTATGATTATATATTTGCCTATATATATGTATTTGTATATATATATATATATATACTATATATAAAAGCACATATTTCAAATTTGGGTCTGTCGACAGACCCATTTTTTAGCAGAAAAAATATTGATTCCTCATTTCTTACGTAAAATAAATAACGTAATGAAACAAATTTTTAATTTCTGTTTATCTCTAAAATAGAAAAAAAATATACTTATCCAAATTTTTGCCAACCGAAAGATATCTACTGTGAATCTATATTTTAATCAAAAATTTATTTAATTTTTTTAACTCTAAAATAGAAAAAAAATTTATACTTATTCAAATTTTTGCCAGAATATTTACGGTAAATCTATATTTCAATACAAAATTTAAAATTAATTTAAAATTTAAAATTTAAAATTTAAAATTTTGGGACTATCTATATATTACAATGAAAATAATTTAAAAGATAGATTGATTGATAAATTTGTAAATCATATTTTCGAATTAATATGATGTACAAATTTATGATCAATTTGTAAAAAATATCTCAAATAACAACGAACGATTATGACCAATTTGTTAAAAAAAAATATTTATACTTATCTATAACTTCAATTCTACGAACGGTTATGATCAATTAATTAAAAATATTGAAACTAAAAATGAACTATTATGTTCAATATGTTAAAAAGTTACATTTCTATCCATTTATTTTACATTAAAATTTAAATCTGAGTTTAAATTTTGAATTAAATTAAATTTTTTATTTTTGATATCAAATTTATCCATCTATTTTATATTAAAATTTAAATTTGATATTGTAAATATTTTTTAATAAAATGTAACATATAAATTTAGAAAATATTTTATTCTAAATTTTTGAATAAATATGATTTACAAATGTTTATTGATTTAAAATAAATTAAAATAATTGTTACGTGCAGTTGCACGTACACTTCAACTAATAATAATATATAATATATATATAT
>NC_033629.1:9188763-9218763 GCF_001540865.1 Ananas comosus | reverse complement strand
AACAAGAGGACAAAGTGTAGATTATGCTATTCACATGGGTCTCATTTTAAATTCACTGAGTTTTTTCAGTTGTGAATGAGTTCTGCTAGCTAGGTTTATAACCAAAACATATTGCAGTTCTACAAACTATCTCATTTAAAATCAAATTTTATATACAAATTGTAATGTAGAGATTGCAACTCCCATTTTAATTGTAAACTTCGCATTTCTCTTCGCAAAGACTTACATACCTTTGTTTTTCTTGAAACTAGTATTATTTCTAATGAGATGAAACTTTTCAAATATTTTTGCACAACAGGTATATCCCAGATTATATAATGACAGTAAGCTGCATTTCTTCACATATTGGACTGTAAGTATGAATTTATTTGTTATTAGGCTAAAGAGCATCAGTACTCCTCAAACTATAAGGTGGGTGGTACTTCAGTTTACAAATTTCAATTTATTCGCATTTCTATTTCAGACATTTATTATTTAGCAGTAGTGCATGATATTCACATTATTAGAATCAGTGCATCATTAAGTGGCATCCTACTTCGCAGCACATCAACTCTACGTCATCGGGAAAACAAATCTATACATATTTGTTAGTGTTGTAACATTTTATTATTAATTATCAAAATTTAATTTTTTAACATATGAGTTCATGGTTAGTGAAGCTACAACTTCACTGTGCTTGCATTCAATGTGAACTTTTATAACCTATACATTACCTACATCAAATGAGATTAACGTTATAGTATATTTACTTTTGTAAACTCTTAAGCCTTAACCTACAACTTAAGCTTACACTAAATGTTATATAAACTATATGGGTTTAATACTCTCATAACTTATAACTTGTGAAGCCTATATAGAGAGGGCTTCTCTATTGACTTAAAAACAACTCAAGGACAACGAAAAAGAAAAATAAAAAGCTACTTCTATTATTGTCACACCCCAATAATCCCACATCGGATATGAATAGAGATGTGATTGGATATATAAGAGACTTAGATACTAATAATAATAACTGAGCTTAACCATTTTGGGCCAGTGTTTGGGCCCAACGAGTTATTATTGCTAGTGGGCTGGGTCGTTACAATTATACTTATGAAAAAAAGAAAGTCAAAGAAAGGTGCTCTCTTGGTGGAGCTTTGTGCTCATTTACTTGTGCAAAGTTGGTGAAGCTACACGACGAAAGTCAAGTCATTGTATCCTGGAGGGGACAAGCCAGTGTTCTATTGTATCAGTTTAAAGGCTTTGCCAACTGCAGAGGGTTTGAATTTTCTTAAAGAGTGCGAGATTTTCGTGCCTCGGCTTGATCGATTTGTCGATATTTTTTATTTTATTTTGTAACTAACCTCTATTTTTTAAATATACACACCAACAATTTTAAGAAGATTTAAAGATAGAGGCTACACGCAAAAAATTCAACCATACTGCCAGAGATCTCAACAAGCCCTTCTACTTTAATGGAAGCAACTTTAAGAGGTGGAAAGGAAAAGTGTTATTCTACCTCAATCTACTTAAAATTGCAAATGTCCTAACGGAGAAGAATCCAAAGAAAACTAATACTGATGATATGAATGAAGACGAACTTCTCGAACACTACAAGAAAATTGAAAAATACAAGAAGAATGAGTATAACTATCGGTGTTATCTTCTCAACTGCCTTTCAGATCAATTTTATGATTATTATAAAAATACTAACTTCTCCGCAAAGAAGATTTGGAAGGTATTGTAGCTTAAGTATGATACAGAGCAAGCTGGTGCAAAGAAGTATGTCGCTAGCCGCTTCTTTCGCTACCAAATGTTGAAGAAAAATCCGTGGTGGAAGAAGTTCAAGACGTTCAGATGATCACCCTCGGAGATAACTTGATTGTACTAGAAATCATTGACAAGTTACCACCATCTCGGAGAGAATTCCAAAAAACCCTTTGACATAAGCAAAAGGAGAAGTCTCTCGAGACATTAATTGCACGTATTCGCGTGGAAGAGGAAGCAAGAGGCCAAGATATACTTGAAGAAAAAGAGAATGATACTACCACCACTAAGGTAAACTTAGTATCTTCTAATTCTCTACCTAATAACAATCGTTGTAGAAATACATACTTGAAGCCTAAGAAGAAAATTGGAAAGAATAGTAGTAGACCTCAATACAAGAAAAATGACCAACGACCTTCTTCTTATATGAAAAATATAGTTTGCTATGTCTGTGGCAAAAGTGGGCATATTGCTCAAATTTGCAAATTTCGAAAACATAAAACTTTACCTCAAGCTAATGTTACTGATGAGCCACTTATGGCAATGATAACAGACGTATGTTTAGTAGAGAATGCTGAATGACGGTGAGCAGACTCCGATGCCAATAAACATGTCTATTATGATGAAGCTTGGTTTAAAACATATATTCCCTATAAACAACAAAGAAGTATTATGCTTGGTGATTCACATACTTCTGAAGTTTTAGGGTGTGGTGATGTTGAGTTAAAATTTTCTTCTAGAAGGGTACTTATCGTGAAAAATGTGTTATATACACCCTCGAAAATTGGCTTCAAACAGACCATTGAGTTTGATCAGTATGTGATTTTCAAGAATAAAAAGTTTGTAGGTAAAGATTATGCATGTGACGGAATGTTCAAACTAAGCATTGAGAATAAAGCGTCATCTACTTTTGCTTACATACTTTTTTCTATGAATTTTGGCAAATCGATCATTTTTGTCATGTTAATAGGTCTTGGTTTGACATGGTTTACGCGTTATTGGTTCAACCATTCATCATCTCTAAACTCCTCAGGCAAATGACAGCCGGAAAGGAGCGAGCAGCTGAGCTGCGGAACATGGTTCCACTGCCAAAACCACACCTTACACCCAAGTTAAGTTAATTCGCGAGGTGTGTTTTTAAAATCCATCTATGAGATACACACGAAATACGTGCAGGATCATCATTAGAACCATCATACTTGCTGACCGAAAAGGAGGAAAGAATAATCCATGGAAAAGGAGAGAAGAGAGAGAGAGGAAGCAGTTAAAATGACTACCGCCAATCGCTCGATCGGCGAAAATTGTTCAGCTGAAGAGATGGGATTGGCCATTGTGCCTTTCCAGGGCCTGCAAGATGTTAGCTTGATGAGTAATTTATGATTAATTTCCAAATTGAATAGTGATTTTGACAAATGTGACATATGTAGTAAGTCAAAAATCACTAAACAACCTAATAAGAGTATTGAAAGAAGCACCGAATTACTTGAGCTAATTTGCATTAATATTGTGAATTTAAAGGTACTCAAACTCGTGGAGAAAATTTAAAGATTTCCTCTATAAAGTAGAAAGTCAATTCGGTAAAAAGATTAAGAGAATTAGAAGTGATCGAGGTCGTGAGTATGAATCTATGGGATTCAACTCTTTTGTTTAGTGTTTAGGAATTATCCATGAGACTACTGCTCCATGTTCGCTTGTCTCTAATGAAGTGGCTGAGAGAAAATATAGAACACTTATTGAGCTAACAAATGCTATGAAAGGTGACACTTGTGTATCCTTAAACCTTTAGGGTGAAGGTATTTTAACTGCATGTTATGTCTTGAATCACGTGCTACATAAGAAGTCTAAGATGACACCTTTTGAATTGTGAAAAGAGTATAAGCCAAATTTGAGATCTTTTAAAGTGTGGGGTTGTCTAGCATATGTGAGGCTACCGGACCCTACAAAATTCAAATTGGGTGTTAGAGCTGTCACTTGTGTATTTCTTGGATATACTTTGAACAGTACAACCTATAGATTTTTAGACATTGAAAATAATGTGATTTTTGAATCAAAAGATGCTATTTTTTATGAAAAGAAGTTTCCTTATAAATCAAAAAATAGTGAGGGTCAAGATTTTAAAAGTGTTTCAAATAAATCGTGTTCTTCAAACTGTTTTTTACAAAATCAAGAACAACATATTTTGAACCTAGAAGAAGCAAACAAAACAAAATAAAAAAAGATTTTGGCCCTGATTATGTTGTTCTGAATATTAAAGAAAATTCACATTTTTTTACAAGAAGTTTTATCTTCAAATGATACAATTTTTTGGAAAGAGGTTGTATCTAATGAGATGGAATCTTTAATTTCTAATAAACATGAAAATTAGTGGATTTACCTACAGGCTATACAACAATTGGTTGTAAATGGGTCATCAGAAAGAAATTAAAATCGGATAGGAGTGTAGACAAGTATAAAGCAAGACTTGTTGCAAAAGGTTATAAATAAAAAGAAGATCTTCCTTGATACCTTTTCTCCGATTACTAGAGTAACATCCATCAGAGTTCTGATTGCTTTTGTTGTAATTCATGGTTTACAAATTCATCAGATAGATGTAAAAACCGCTTTTCTAAATGGTGATCTAGATGAGAAAATTTATATGGACCAACCTGAGGGGTTCATTGAGTCTCAATAAGAAAATAAAGTGTACAAACTAAACAAATCCCTTTATGGCTTAAGGCAGGCACCTAGACAGCGGCATGAAAAACTTGATTCTTGCATAATTAAGAATGACTTTAAATTAAACGAGTGTGATAAATGCATCTATTATAAAACTTTTGAAAAATTGCATATTATTGTTAGCCTTTATGTGGATGATTTACTAATTTTTGTCTTTAACTTAAATGTTATCAATAAGACAAAGATTATGCTAAATCATTATTTTGAAATAAAGAATCTTACTAAGGCTAAATTTATTTTGGGTATGAAAATTACCAAAACACAAGATAGAATCTTTCTTCATCAGTCACATTATATCAAGAAAATTTTAAGAAAGTATAACTTTCTTCGTTGCAAGCATGTGACTATACCTTTTGATTCGAGTGTTCACTTATTTCCTATTAAAAGTGAAAGTAAAATTTTGAATAAAAAAAAATATGCTAGTAAGATTGGAAACTTGCGGTTTGTGACTGATTGTATGAGACCTAATATTGCATATATAGTAGGGATACTTAGTAGATTTACAAGCAACCCTGGTATAGAGTATTAGCATGCCATGAAACGTATGATGAGATATCTCGTTGGTACCAAAACTTATGGCTTGTTTTATGGGAAGTATCCTACTGTACTAATTGAGAGTTGTAGTGATGCTGACTGGATTACCCTATCAGATGATTCTCTCTCTACCACTGATTATATTTTTACTTTAGCATGTGGTGCTATATGTTGGAAATTTAAAAAGCTAACTATCATTGCTAACTCAACTGTGGAAGCAGAGTTTATTGTCTTAGCTTCAGCTAGGGAGGAAGCTAGTTGGTTAAGAGACTTATTGTCTGAGATTCCATCTGTGTTAATACATTGTGATAGCACTGCTGCTATTAGTAGAGTAAAAAATCGCTATTATAACAGTAAATCCAGTTCCATGAGAAGAAAACACAATACTGTGAGATTATATATGAACAATTGTGTTATCAGCGTAGATTATATTAAATCTACTGATAATCTGACATATCCATTAACCAAGATCTTGGGAAAAGAAAGGATCAGGAGCACATTGAGGGGGATAGGGTTGAAGCCTATAAAATTATGAACCACGTATGAGGAAACCCAATCTGATGATCAGAGATCCTGAAAATTGGGTTCAGTGGAAAAAACGAATCATATGGTGGTTGTAAAGAATGCACAATATATAGATCTATATGATCGCATCTTCATATATCCCGATGGTGTGGGTGCATTCATCCTGTAATAAAAAGAGGGTTGAGTTTTTGCTCTTAATGAAATCTGTGGCTCTTATGAGGAGGATGTCAGAATTACAGGAACACCCTTGACGGATTTCACCTATGTGAGCATGGAAGTGAGGTCACTTCCTATGAGAATGGGCTTATTCTCAAATAGGCTAATGAAAACTAGGATCAGCACAAGGCCATAACGTGCTAGATAGTAAAACTCATGTCAACACCTAGATTATTATATGTGAGCAGTGACTCTCTATTTTTCCTAAGTAGCTAAAGTTCAAGTTTGAGACTACTCTGGCTCTGGAGTAGAGATTATTGTTTTACTAAGTGAATGTTCAATGCAGAGCACACCGTCATTATGTATAACGGTCCCTCTTTGGCCATCAAACTCTTATATATTTTTAATAAAATGAGTGGGGGAATGTTGTAACATTTTATTATTAATTATGAAAATTTAATTTTGACTAAATTATAAAAATCCCATTGTCAATACTCGCTTTTTCACTTCCCCCCCTGTCATTCAAAAACCTACAGTTTGCCCCATTGAAAAATAAAAAATGTTTTATTTTGGCCACCGCCATCAGTGTTCCGTTAGGGTTTCATTTATATCTTATTTTTAATATCTAAAATATCCCTGAAGACCTAATCCATGCTCACACACATACCCTCGGCCGCCGCCTCGTCCTCGCCCACCCCTCTGTCTATACCCAGACACACGCCGTCGCCATCCTCTGCCGCCTTACCCTTGCCCTCGCCCACCTCTCCGCCCATACCCACCACGATCTCCTCCCTACAATCGCCGAAATAGAGGGACGGCGAGTGTCACGCCCCGGGGACCTTTCGTAAAGCCTTTTTGAATAAAAGGGGCCAGTTTGAAATAAGGTCAGCCAAAAATGCCCATATATATATATATATATATATATATATACTTGTCCCTAAGATGTAACATACCCGCCACAGATACAAAAATCTCTTTGTCCACGATGACAGAGTCTTTTTCTGTATTTGCACGGCGTACTGATACAACATACACAACAACATACACACCCACTCACACAAACAACATACACAATGCGGATGTTAGATAACTATTCAGCTAACCATCCTTATGGTGATGTATGCTCTAAACACTCCTTAGGCAAAGGATGATGCTAATACACATACAACAATCAATTCTATTTTTTAAAAATATTTTCCACCCGAAAACTATATTTAAAAACACTAATCATCGATAAATCCAAAAGTTATTTGAAAATTGTTTTCCACACGGAAACTCACTTTTGAAAAGCTAGCTACCACGAGAGGTAGAAAACCACGTATGATAAAACCATCAACTACATGCCTCAGATAAACCACAATTATCACCTTGAATTATTGAGAATCATCAAGCATTCACAATACTCATAAACCACCAAGTTCGGCAATCAAACGAGCAAATAACTGAACCACATAAACTCTAGTTTATTAACCAACATGAAGAGAAGGGTCAAGACATAACAACCGTAAATGAATGATGACTGGTCGGAACCTCTATAGCTCCTTAGCTATCGTCCCTCACATGCCGTCCCGACTCCCACCACTGAGATCACCTGAAAAATGGCGGGGGTGAGAACATGTAAACATGTCTCCCTTCCTAGTAGGTACTGGACGCCGACGAAGGCGAGGCGTACTCACCGGCAAAGGAGGAACAACAGATAGATATGTATATATCAAGTACAGTAGCGAATAATGGAGAATAGCCATAAACGAGTATGAATGACTACTGATAGTACAAATAATGAACATACACATCAACTGTAAATAAACCAAAAACCCAATTGCTTTGCTCTATAGATCCGAAGATCGCAGGCAATGTCACAGTATGCTCATCCACCAGGCACACAACCTCCGCAAGCACCTGGCAAGAGGCTCATGGGTTGAGAAGACAACCACTTTTTCGAAAAAGAACACCTCCACAGTGGCTAAATCATTGGTGTACGTAAAGTGCTAAATGAGTTGTGACGATCGATGCGAAATGCTCAATCCATAGGATGACAACAAGCCGAGAATAGCAACAACTAACACATGTCCAAGAGATCGCTCGGAACGTCGAGCCGATCAACACTGACCAATCAGGTCTCACCGTAAGATCATGCAAGATACACCACACCACTCTACTAATATCATATGCAGGAATGAAAGTAGGGAACAATAACTAGAAGTCAAGTGGACTCACGCTTATCCATAACATGCAAGGAAAACGGAAAAGAGAAATATCATCAAGCTAGTTCACTATACCGACTTCGGATTGAAGCACCCACTTGAATTGGAGAAGAGCCTAACTCCCAAGGCTTGCATGAATGTCGACTGGACCTACGAAAGATCCACCAAGTCATGGTCCATCGAGTCGACTCGAAAATATGAAACTCACAATCCTAAAATTGTCAGAATTTTCGAAAAGTCCACCGGAACGATTCCGAACTCAAGAAAATACCCGGGAAGGTACCAATAAGCAACCCAAGTCACCCGCTATCCATAAACACACCAATTTAGGTGGTCAGATAGCAAACATAAGTCCAGGGTGCATAAAAACATAAACACACCCGTAATGACATCCCGAGTTCCCGAAAATGCCGTTTTCGGTATCGGAACCTTCCGTCGCTCATTCGTTGTCTCCGAAACTTGGGACAGCAAGGAAAACCAGCCAACAAGGCTCAACAACAAAACTAGGGCATTCACAACTCCACAAAGTGAGTCCCATATCGATAAACACGTTTCGCCGACAATTTTATCGAAAAAATGCTCCGAAATGCGAGAGCATCGAGGACTTGGACAATCAGTTCAGAGGGTCACAAGAGGTGGTCTCACACTGCCCGAGGCAGCCTATGCTGTCACAATTGCATGGAAGCCCTCAAATAATACATAAATAGCATAAACTCATGAATTTACACACAAAAAAGGCAACATCACCGCTATCGCGCGATTTCAAGATCAACCGAGGGCACCAATAGCATGGTCTCATCACAGTGAAGCCCATGCTCTCTATCCGTAGCATCAAAAATAGTCACGGAGCACATTGGGCCCATGAAAAATACTAGAATACAAGGCCCAAAGGAGTGACATCGTCGAAACAGCGAAATGAAGCCTTCCTGACAGAAACCGAGGTGATTATGATGATCAACGATGAGTCACGATAAAAGCGACAAACGAGTACTACAAAAAATTAACTGAGAATTAAAATCTCTATATCTGAGTGAGGACACCTATTGTAAAACAACCATATTAGCGAGTACAGCAGGACAGCAGAGTGTTCGAGTATCTAGGTAGTTAGTATCGCTCTTTTCTTATCTTTAAGCCACTATAATTCATTTCTTTCGCTTTTATTTTATTACAATAAAATGTAGGATAAATTATGGTATGATTTTGTCACACCACGAATTACCCTGTTTTCTCGAGCACGCCAACAGACCCACCGTATACATAGAAATTTTTCGTGTATACGAAGCGATAGCTGTATCTGTAATCAAATTATAGCCACAACCAGAAGTAAAGAGCTGCTAAACTAAAATATGAATATATATATAAAACAATAACAAGGTCCACTGTACATACAAAAGCTATCAACCACCTCGCTCTAGCAAGTACCACTAGCATAAAAGTATGTACATAAGAACACCCCAAAACTATCTCTGGATGGTACTCCTCTGGCACGGCGATAAGACTGGTAAGGATCTAGCTCGCGACTCCCTTCCCATGGTCCGAGTCAGCAACAACAGTAGTCGCAGACGAAGGGTCTACAAAAAGGTGTCAACAACTAGGTGTGAGAACTACTGCAAAACAGAATAGTCGTTAGTGGGTACTGTCGCCGACCTCAACCGCCGACCCACTAAGTCTACAGTAATGATATGCACGAGATAGTAAAGAAAGCTGAAAAAAACTCTACAGCTACATACCTCTATACTATCGCTACCAAAACCAACTAACTGTAGATAGAAATATATATCACTAACTACCTCTGACCCAATCTCACACGTGCTGCCCAAACGGACCCACCTTGCCCAAACGGACCCACCCTGCCTGTACCAAAGCTACACCGTACACCACCCACAGGAATGGCTGGCTCAAGAACTGTCCAAACAGAAAAAGGGGCGACCTCATCGCACCAAAACCTCACTCCAGAATGGCATTCATGGGTGCGACCTAACCGAGCATGCAAATATATCTTTGCTGAGTTCAATCAGGCTCTTACAGGTTGTAGTCACTTCAAATGGGTCAAACTGTTCTATCCACCAAAACTCACGTGCCCTTGGCACAATCTGATGCAAGATGCAGAAATCTAGTTTCGCCGTCAACCGCGACGGCACCTGACAGCACGGAATAGTCAACACTCTACTGTAAAACGAGCTTGACCCCTCAGCACGAGTATAAACTCATTCTACACTAATTTGAGTATCCATCTCGTAACTAACAGCGGTGATACAGAAATCTGGGTCCACCATCAACCGCGACGGCACCCGACAGTCCAAACGCTACTGTACAACAAGCTCGGCCTCTCAGCACGAGCGTAATGCTAACCTACTCTAAGCTGCGTATCTACTACGCACTATCAGCGGTGATACGGAAGTACAGCAGCTCCTAAAGCTAAATCTGATAACTTTTCAGAAAATGATAGTGTAGGTTTAACGAGTTTTCTCCTAAGTCAAATCCTAGTTCAACATATATAATTTCATCTAAAATCACTAAATAAATGCTCAAAAACTCGGATGACAACAAAGCATGCAAGTCACTAACATGATGAACAAACCAAATAATACATGCTAATAGTTCGAGGACTTAGAAGGAAATCCAACGATTTCGGTAAACATTAACCTATCTTGAAAAGCTCGTCCAACAACGGTGAGAAAATCGAGAAGAGAAACCGCGTGCTCGCTCTACCTCCAACACCTCAACCGGTCTCGACCACGACACATGCGTGAGCCTCCAAGATGAATCTCCAAAACGATGAGAAGAAACCTCAGCTTAACAACAAGATAAGGAAAAAACTAGAGAGAAAGGGAGGGAGAAGAACTACCTGAGTTCTTCAAGCTAATGGCACAAAAGAGAAGGTTTGGGGATCGGTTTTGCTTTTATCAACACTCAAAAGGACCAAAATACTCCTTACCAACTCACTTTTCCAGCTGGAGTACCGGTATCCAACTTGGATACCGGTACTCGGCCTCTCAACTTGCAGCCTCGCACGCTGGGTATCGGTACCAACCCGATGCAGTACCGGTACCCGAGCTCGATACCGGTGCTCCACAACAGGTATCGGTACTCAGCATCAGACATGCACAAACCCGAGAGCAGCTAGTTCTGCAATATCACTGGGGTACCGGTACTCCTCTCAGGTACCGGTACTCAATACTGAAATCTGGCACTTTGCAGATTTCAGTGTCAGAACTCCGCTCTCGCCTCGCGCTGAGTCCATTTTGCGTCCATTTCACGCCAAAACAACTCCGGCTTGTCTTAACACTCACTAGACGTGTCGACAAGCCACAGATGTTGACGTCACATAGACCGCTAGACACCAGGGACACTACATCCTCCTCAACTACAAAAAGTTTCATCCTCGAAACTTAGAATCATACCTCAACATAGGGTCTCAAACAAGTAGGGTAGGATTCACGCATCACCGCCTCTGGCTCCCAAATCACCTCATGCTCCTCGTGATCACTCCACTTCACTTTATGTATGGTATGACCCGGTTGCGCAATTCTTTCGTCTCACGAGCAAGAATCCGCACCTCGCTCCTCGTATCTCAAATCCTCGCCTAGCTCAAGTGGAGTAAAGTCAATCACGTGTGAGGGATCAAACACGTATCTCCTCAACGCCGAGACATAGAATACCTTATGGATACTAGCAAGTCGTGGAGGAAGTGGAATCCTATAAGCCGCTTGCCCAACTCGCTCCAAAACCTCAAAAGGCCAACAAATCGTGGACTAAGCCTTCCACGAACCCTAAATTGGCGAATCCCTCGGGAAGGCGAGAGTTTCCAGAACACATGATCACTAACCTGAAACTCCAAGTCTTGTCTCCTGGTATCAACATAGCTCCTCTGTCAACTCTAGGTGGTCTCAAGATGTTGTCGCACAACTCTAACCTTTTTCTCTGCCTCCAATAGAAACTCAGCCCCCAAAGTCTTCCTTTCACCCCCATCACTCCAATGTAGAGGGGATTGACACTTGCGTCCATACAACGCTTCAAATGGAGCCATTCGAATGCTCGCTTGGTAGTTGTTGTTGTACGTAAACTCAACCAGTCTCCAATGTCGATGCCACCCTCTTCCAAAATCCAGGACACAAGCTCTCAACATGTCCTCTAGAGTCGGAATGGTCCGCTCTGACTAACCATCTATCTGTGGATGAAATATTGTATTGAAGTGAAATTGTGTACCCAAAGCCATCTGAAGGCTCCTCCAGAAATGCGAGACGAATCTCGGGTCTCTATCAGCTACTATCGAGATAGGTATACCATGCAATCTGACTATCTCATCTAAGTACAACTGAGCGAGTCGCTCTCTGGACCAAGTGGTCTGCACTGGTAGGAAGTGAGCAGACTTGGTTAGTCTCTCCGCTATCACCGAAATAGCATCAAAACCATCCTATGCTCTCAGTAAACCCACGATGAAGTTCATGGTGATTTGATCCCATTTCCACTCTGGCATTGGAAGATTTCGAAGCTTGCTAGTCGGTACACGATACTCTGCTTCCACCTGTTGGCAAGTCAGACACTGAGCCACACATTTGTCAATGTTCCTCTTCATTCTATTCCACCAGAAATGTGCATTCAAATCTGTATACATCTTGGTTCTATCAGGGTGAACCGTATAAGGTTAGTAATGAGCCTATCTCAAAATCTCCTCTCGGATCTCTGAATTCATGAACATACAGTCGGTTCCTGTACAGCAGTACTCCCGAACTATCCACAATAAAGTCCTATCTCTATCTGCTCTCGAATCCTCAACAAATAAGAGTCTTTACTTTGTTTCTCCCTGATCCTGTCCAACAGAGTAGGCTGTAAGATCATAGACATCAGTCTCGCAGTAGTCCCAGGGGACACCACCTCGAGTCCAAGTCGCCGCAACTCCTCAAGTAATGGCCTTTGCTGAGTGATCATCGCACTAGGGCTCTACATCGACCTCCTGCTCAACGCATCTGCCACCACATTCGCTTTGCCGGTGTGATACTAGATACTGATATCATAATCCTTCAACAGCTCCAACCACCGGCGTTTCCTCAGGTTCAAATCCTTTTGGGTGAACAGATACTTTAGATTTTTATGATCTGTAAAAATCTCGCAGCGTTCACCATACATATAATGCCGCCAATCCAAGGAAACTCCTCATCTTGATAACCGTCGTCGGTCTGGGCCAATCCTGAATAGCATCAATCTTCTTCGGGTCAACTGCTACTCCAGTTGCTGAAATCACATGGCCTAAGAAAGAAACCTCCCACCAAAACTCGCACTTCTTCAACTTGGCATACAACTCCTTCTCTCTCAGAAGCTGTAAGACAATCCTCAAGTGCTCCTCATGTTCAGCATCGCCCGGGAGTATATTAGAATATCATCACTGAACACTACCACGAATCTATCCAAGAACGACTTAAATACTCGATTCATCAAATCCAAAAATGCGGCAGGGGCATTAATCAATGCAAGAGGCATCACTGTAAACTCATAATGTCCGTACCGAGTTCAAAAAGCCGTCTTAGGAATATCCTCGGTCCTGACCTTCAACTGGTGGTAACCTAACTGGAGATCAATCTTCGAAAAAACACAAGATCCTTAAAGCTGATCAACAGATCATCAGTGCGCGGCAAAGGATACTTGTTCTTAATGGTCTCTTTATTCAACTCCTGGTAATCCACACACTGTCTAAGTGAACCATCTTTTTTTTCTTTACGAATAACACCGGCGCTCCCCAAGGCGATACACTGGATGTCACATATCGTTTATGCATCAAATCCTGAAGTTGCGCCTTTAGCTCTCTCAGCTCTGCCGGTGCCATTCGGTAGGGTGCCTTCGAGATTGGCGCAGTTCCAAAAACTACGCCAATCACAAACTCAATCTCTCTATCCGGCAGCATAGTCGTCAGCTCCGAGGGAAAAACATCCGAAAACTCACGATCTACAAGAATATTCTCGAGTCTCGGTGCCGCTATAAGCACCTCTACCACCATCGCCAGAAAAGCGATGCATCCTTTACTTATCATCTATTTAGCCCTCGCCGACGAACTCCAGGTAGCAAACAATGTACTCTTGCAGCCTCTGTACGTGAACTCCTCCTGGCCTGGCTCCACAGTCAGTCGTCGCATAATACCGGCCAGCCCGTCTATGCCAAGCATTATATCAAAGTCCTGCAACTGCTCTAAGACCAACAGGTCTGTAGGCATAATCCAAGAGCCCAACTGCACTGGACAAGACAAACAATACTTTGCACCTGTAGAGCATGGTTGGGAATCTGCACCTCTCGTGCATGTAACAGCGGCCCTATCACTAGTCCATGAAATGATGCAAATGCTCGACTAATAAAAGAATGCGATGCACTAGTATCAAATAATGCACGAACTCTAATGCTGGAAATCAAAATGATACCTGCCACCACACGATCTGCTGTTGTGGAGTCCTCAACCTGAGCGGCATACACCCTGCCAATCGATGCCTGCTATCGCCGCTCACTCTGTTGCGGCACTGCAACTCTATCTACTCGACTGTGGCTCGGTGGTGCTCCAAAGGTCTGCTAAGGTACCGGCGGGGCCGACGCTGTTGAAGGTGCTGGCGATGCCGCTCATGAACAAGCTGCCCGCAGATGCCCTGGTTGGCCACATCTAAAATGCCGACCCTCTTTTTGCTCACAACATCGAGGCTAGTGCAGTCCACCACAAAAAACGCATTGCGGAGCCCTCTGCTGCTGTCGTTGCTGACGAGATCCTCCAGACCGCTGTCGCCCCGAAGACCCACTACCCTAAGAGCGTGATTGTGGAGGCCTCAACAGACGTCTGCTACTGGTGTCACGCCCCGAGCCCGATCCTTTTTGGCCGGTTCGAGAGCGTCAAACAGACGCCGAACGGACAGAGCTTCCCCTGTCCGCCCAAGGCTCAACACTAGTATCAATAGAGTACAATTTGCATAAGCGGAAGCATACACAATGGCTTGCACGAGGGCAAGCAATAGCCAAGGTGAAAGAATTAGCAATTCAATATACAAGTAATATGACTAATTTAAATCACATACATGCATCATTACTTTTTTTACATCTCATTTCTCCCAAAATATAACTTTTGACATTTAAAGTAAATATCCTTTACATCATTCATTAAAGCAAGTTCGTAATATTAAAATCATCAAATACAAAAGATGATAGTAAAGGGTGTGCGACTACAAAATGAAATCCATCTCGGGCGGTCTCTACCTAGGGCGCGATGCCCTTACCGCGATCATCTGCCGGCTCGCTCGGTCCCGGCTCTGTGGAAATAGTGGGGTGAGAACTACAACAAAGTTCCCAGTGGGTTCGGCAACCAACCACGCCGACTATCCCACTAGGTCTAATCAGGCATAATAGAAGAAAGAATAGATAATAACCAACTAACAAATGCAGCTAATATGCCTGAACAATAAATAAAACTATGCTCGATAGAATGCTCATGATGAATGCAAGATTAACTTTTCATTACCCAATCTCATGGCTAGCCCGTAGGTTTCGCCCTCACAAACTCACCAACCCAAATCCCTATTGTCGGGGAGATAACCGCTACAACCCGACGGGACCGCCCTCTGGGGAGATAACCGCTACGACCCAGTGATGACAACTCCGGAGCACATCGCCCGAGGGGGAGCTACCGCCCTCGAGCAAGGACTATTAGGTGAGTACGATCAATCCTTAACTTTAAGGATTTTAAGTTCAATCCATTCCTTGACTTCAAGGAGAACCATGTACATATGACCCTTAATTCTAAGGTGTTTATGTCATAATGTCACTACTTGTTCTTGTTCTTTGTCAATGATGCCACACTTGTTTTCTAAGTCCTCTAGACTCATCAATGTCACTTGCTAAATCTATGTCAACATGTCACATTTGTTTACTAACCCTTCTAGGTTCTTGTCCCTTGTCATGCATATATAGGGTTACCAATTCTCATTCATTTACTACTATTTCTCAAGCATTAGAACTCATATCATGCAAAGAAAATTTACAATTAACCCTACTATGCAACATGCTCAATATAAATACATATGCTCAAATATGACGCTTTAGACATAAAGGGATTTCCGATGTCCTTGGAATGCACCACCCACCTTAGATGGTCACAAGGATGCTACGGTGAATTTCTTGGAATTTTTGAAGCCCTAGTCCGCGTGCTGCGGCTATCTGTACGGAAAATGACGTTTTTGTTAATAACTTTGCGTACACTCGTCGGATTGTCGAACCGAGCGTTCCAACGCGTTTAAAATACCCTCAATTAGGTTTCTACATGATCAAAATAGATCAAAACCCAACTTGGGCAAAACCCCTCTTTGGGATGCCCTAACATGTTATTTTTGCATTTCTCCGAGATTGATCTCATTCCTAAGCAAAAGATAGCTTAGATTCACATGGGAAGCTCTCTAATAAGGTTTCTAAGCTTTTAGAACCATCCCTAGGGCATCTACTTTGAGCCCTAGTGATCCACCATGAGAGGGGTCTAAGAAATCCATGTTTTTCATGGAGTCATGGTCCTTAGAGGATTTCCTCACTTGTAGAGAGATCAAAACCCAAAAATCTAAGGTCTAAACCCAAACCCTAAACTCATTTTTGCATAAGGACTCACCTTTGCCCAAGCTCCACCAAAGCCTACTTGTTGGAGAGCTTCTAGGACCACCAAAGCCACCAAAATCCACTTCTCCAAGCTCTTCTCCACCTTCTCCAAGCTCTAGGGCTTGCTTTCTAGAGAGAGAAAGAGAGGAAAATGAGAGAGAGGGTGAAATGGGTGTTGGCTGTGAGGGGAAGGGGTATTGGGCTATTAACATGTTGTAACATTTGCCAAAAAACCCTCCCAATCTTTATATTTTGCAGCAGACCTCGTTTTGCTGTCGGGCCCAAAGTGTACCGGTACACTTTTTCGTGTCACCGGTTACACGACTACGCATAGGCAAACCCGAGAGCAGATCTGTCAGTTTCGCCCAAAGTGTACCGGTACACTTTTTCGTGTCACCGGTTTCAGCATGTGTAACCGGTGACAAGTCGCTTGCTGTACCGGTACACATTGCTCCAGACCTGATTTTGGTTCCGTTTCGATTCTATTTTGCATCGATCGATGCCAAAACCCTTCTAATACTTCTAGAACTCATTTTTAACCCTCCCAACAGTGTTGGTAGGTTAATTGGAACTCGCCCAATTAATCCATTCGCGCACTTTAGTCAGTTTGCCTAAAGTTCGTCATTTTCTATCTAGGTTTCAATACGTTACAACTGGTCTGTTCTCCGTCATCTGAAACCGGGCGCTTTCTATCCTAATTCTGCCTCGACACCATCACCCGCTCCCAGACAGATACCGTTCCTTGCTCCACCCAAAGTGCCTGCTGCACGGATGCTTTTGGCTGAGCGCTTGACTGCTGAGTGACTGTCTCGCACATCCTCTGCAATAATGCACCCAGCTACCTGATCATCTCTGTTAAGGCAACCAATTGCTTTCTCAGATCCGTGGGTGTACTCGGTCCTGCCTGCTCGGGAATCTCCGGTGGTGTGGAACGATCTCGCGTCGACGGTCGACCTCGGTGCCGATAGGGCCACATGGCCACCTGAAACCAAAACAAGGGTCAAATACAAAACACAAACACTCTCAACCTAATCTAGCAAAAGTCGAGATGTCGCCCCTGTTTTTCCTCAAAATTATGCCGTCTACAGCTGACACAATTTTCTTGGCCGAAACAGACACTCCTTCAGTCACTTCCTCCACTCTTGGAGGAGTTAAACAACTCAATCGTCGACTTTCGCGATAAATCACGCCTTTCGAGTCTCGACTTCCTAAGGTCTACCAAGCCTAGGGTTTCTAGGTCCCAACGACCTAATTCTAAGCTCTGATACCAATTTAATCTGTCACACCCGGATTACCTTGTTCCCCAGGCACGCCAACAGACCCGCCGTATACATAGAAATTTTTCGTGTATACGAAGCGATAGCTGTACCTGTAATCAAATCATAGTCACAACTAGAAGTATAGAGCTGCTAAACTAAAACATGAATATATACAAAACTATAACAGGGTCCACTATACATACAAAAACTATCAACCACCTCGCTCTAGCGAGTACCACTAGCATAAAAGTATGTACATAATTAAGAACACCCCAAAACTACCTCTGAATGTTACTCCTCTAGCACGGCGACAAGACTGGTAGGGATCTAGCTCGCGACTCCCTTCCCACGGTCCGAGTCAGCAACAGTAGTAGTCGCAGATGAAGGCTCTACAAAAATGTATTAACAACTGGGTGTGAGAATTACTGTAAAACAGAATAGTCCTCAGTGGGTACCGTTACCGACCTCAACGGTCCACCCACTAAGTCTATAGTAAAGATATGCACGGGATAGTAAAGAAAACTGGAAAAACTCTAAAGCTACATGCCTCTATACTATCGCTACCAAAACCAACTAACTGTAGACAGAAATATGCATCACTAACTACCTCTGACCCAATCTCACACAGGCTGCCCAAACGGACCCACCCTGAATGTACCCAAGCTACACCGTACACCACCCACAGGGCTGGCCGGCTCAAGAACTGTCCAAACAGAAAATGGGGCGACCTCATCGCACCGAAACCTCACTCTGGAATGACATTCGCGGGCGCGACCCAACCGAGCATACAAATGTGTCTCTGCCGAGTTCAATCAGTCTCTCACAGGCTGTAGTCACTGCAAATGGGTCAAACTGCTCTATCCACCAAAACTCACGTGCCTTTGGCACAATCTGATGCAAGATGCAGAAATCTGGGTCCATCGTCAACTGCGACGGCACCCGACAGCATGAAACAGTCAACACTCTATTATAAAACGAGCTCGGCCCCTCAGCACGAGCGTAAACTCATCCTATACTAATCTGAGTATCCACCTTGCACTGACAGCGGTGATACAAAAATCTGGGTCCACCGTCAACCACGACAGCACCCGACAGTCCAAACGCTACTGTACAACAAGCTCGACCCCTCAGCACGAGCGTAATGTCAGCCTACTCTAAGCTAGTATCCCCTACGCACTAACAGCGGTGATACGAAAGTACACCAGCTCCTGAAGCTAAATCTGATAACTTTTCAGAAAATGATAGTGTAGGTTTAACGAGTTTTCTCCTAAGTCAAATCCTAATTCAACATGTATAATTTATCTAAAATCACTAAATAAATGCTCCAAAACTCGGATGACAACAAAGCAAGCAAATCCACAAATTTGAGCACTAACATGATGAACAAAACCAATAATACATGCTAACAGTTCGAGGACTTAGAAGAAAATTCGACGATTTCGGTAAACATTAACCCACCTCGGAAAGCTCGTCCAACAACGACGAGAAAATCAACAAGAGAAACCGCGTGCTCGCTCTACCTCCAACACCTCAACCGGTCTCGACCATGGCACATGCGCGAGCCTCCAAGACGAATCTCCAAAACGACGAGAAGAAACCTTAGCTTAACAACAAGATAAGGGAAAAACTAAAGAGAGAGGGAGTGTGACACCCCAATAATCCCACATCGGATGGGAATGGGATTGTCATTGGATTTATAAGAGACTTAGACACTAGTAATAATAACAGGGCTTAAGCATTTTGGGCCGGCGGTTGGGCCCAACGAGTTATTATTGCTAGTGGGCTGGGTCGTTACATTTGGTATCAGAGCCGGTTCACCAGCTGGACATGTGTGGCGAGTCTCGGCTGAGCTAGGGTCTGGATGACGGGCTAGCGAGACGAGTCTCACATCGCCTGATGATCTTGGGCTGTGTGTGTGTTTGGACTGACGAGGACGTCAGGGCCTTAACGGGGAGAGTCTGTGACACCCCAATAATCCCACATCGGATGGGAATGGGGTTGTCATTGGGTTTATAAGAGACTTAGACACTAATAATAATAACTGGGCTTAAGCATTTTGGGCTAGCGGTTGGGCCCAATGAGTTATTGTTGCTAGTGGGCTGGGTCATTACAGGGAGGGAGAAGAACTACCTGAGTTCTTCATGCTACTGGCACAAGAGAGAAGGTTTGGGGGTCGATTTTGGTTTTATCGACACTCAAAAGGACAAAAATACCCCCTTACCGACTCACTTTTCTAGCTGGAGTACCGGTACCCAACTTGGATACCAGTACTCGGCCTCTCAACCCGCAGCCTCGCATGCTGGGTACCGGTACAAACCCGATGTAGTACTGATACCCGAGCTCGATACCGGTACTCCACAACAGGTACCGGTACTCAGCATTAGACATGCGCAAACCCGAGATCATCTAGTTCTGCAATCTCACTGGGATACCGGTACTCCTCTTAGCTACCGGTACTCAACACTGAAATCTGGCACTCTGCAGATTTCAGTGTTAGAACTCCGCTCTCGTCTCGCGCTGAGTCCGTTTTGCGTCCATTTCGCGTCAAAATAACTCCGGCTTGTCTCAACACCCACCAGACGTTTCGACAAGCCACAGATGCTAAAGTCACATAGAGCGCTAAACACCAGGGACACTATAGATTTATTTTAGGATAAAAAATATATATAAATTCAAAATCAAGCATGATCACTAACTTGAGGGTTAGTAGTCAATCTATGAGTAACATATTATAATAAAATAATTTATAGTCAAGAGTCCTATAGGGTATATTGCATTGCTACCTTCTGAACTTTTGGCGAGTTTCACTTAACCCCCCAAATTCCTAAAATAGGCATCTAACACCCTAAACTCTAATATTTCATTTGTTTTACCCCTTCCGTCAGTTAACGGAGCTTGACGGAAAGGGTAACATGAATGAAATATTAGAGTTTAGGGTGTTAGATGTCCATTTTAGGAGTTCGAGGGGTAAAGTGAAACTTCGCCAAAAGTTCAGGGGATAACAATGCAATTTACCCATTCTAAAAATATCGGATAAAAATTGCATCAAATTAAAAATTGAGGACTGAAGTACTACCCATTTCATATTTTGAAGAACAAAATTCAATTTAACCTTTCTTTTATAACCATCATACAATATCACTACTATATTTTTCCCCTCTTTTTCTTTCAGGTTGACGGTGGTTTTTCAACTGGTTGTTTTAACTTTCATTGCAAAGGCTTTGTAATGGTTGATTGGAATGTACTTACACCAGGAGACGTAATTGATACCGTATCTACTTATAATGGTCAACAATACTATATCACACTTAGCATAAAAAAGGTTGAATAAATTTCTTTACTTTAAAATCTTCATATTTTATTTTGTAATGCTATATCATTGTGGCTATTGAATGATAGAATATCGAGTTTTCTTAAACTTGAATATATTTTAGCACTTTAAAAGTGTTTACGAAGCTTATATAAGGGTAACAAAGAAGTCTGTTTTGTCTACATAAATATACGAACACACACATACACATCTATCTATCTATCTATAATCTATAAATCTATAAAACAAAATACATGAAAGGGGAACCCTAAAAAAGGCCTTCCTTATTTTGGTGTCTTGTGGGTCATATATATATATATGTATACATATATATATATACATATATATATATATATATATATATAGCCAGAACTCCAAATGGTACGGCGAAATCATCGAGGAAGTCGAGGCGGCGATTTCAATTTAGACACCGGTGTATCTCCGTTCGAAACCGATGTGTTGGCCAAAGATAGAGAGCCTTTCCGAGCTACAATTCGCTACAAGAAGCGCATCGATTCTCTATCACTGCATCACCCGGCGGCACCAAGATGTATCAAGGACTAAAAATACTACACTACTGGTGGCCGGGATGAAGGTGATATTGGACGCTTTGTGGCTGAAGCTCTCTTGACAGCGGGTGCCCAAGTTACAAACAGAGCCGTCGATTTCCAACGGGGAAAGTTCAAAAGCCTACCAATCCCTGTTGGAAATAGGCAGGTATATCGATGGACTTCGTGGTCGGCTTTCTCGCTAACGGGCGCCACAGAGCAACTTGGCGTAGTTTGTGGACCGATTGATGAGTCGGCTCCACTTTCTTGCCATCCAACCATCGTGTCGGCGTGCAGTTACGCAGGTATACCTCGAGCGAGATAGTTGAGACTGTGGCAGCGGTGCCGAAATCGATCGTGTGACGGATGCGTGAAGCCCGCATTCACTTCACACTCTGGAAGAGAGTCCTGTAGAGACCGTTGGCACAGCTGTATCTCTACTACACCGCATTTCAATCCTCAAACAATAGGCACAAGGGAAAACATTTCAAACTCTGTGAAGACATGTTGGCGTAGCGTACTGTCATTCAACTATAAGGAGTCGGTGCATCACTTACCTAATGGCCGAGTTCGCCCTACAACAATGTTGTCATTAATGTGAGATGGCATCCGGTTCGAGGCTTTTATGGCGGACTGTTCGGTCTCCATACACACTGGAGACGATAGTGGTGAGACGACAGAGTTCGGCTCCGCCGTGTTCTATCGAGAAGCGAGGAGAAAGTCGCCTTTGCTCGCAAAGATTGCTCACGCGCTGCTGAAACCAGCAAAGGCTATGCAGATAGCGGCCCAACGGAATAAGTTAACGCGGTGGGCGACCCCGTGTTCTGTAAGGTTTCACCGATGCGGTGTGTAAAACAGTTTGGAGTGCGGTTGAAAGTTGATCTCCCGATACATGGACCCCTATGAAATATTGGAGCGATTTTGTGCACGGTGAGCTATCGACTGGCTTTGCCGCCGAAGTTGCGCAGATGTACACAATGTGTTTCTATGTCTCCATCTCCACAAGTATATATAACCGCCCCAGCAGACAATCTCTATAAGAGCCCACCGGAGCTTTTCAAGGGAACTTGAGCTATGTAAGAGTTATTCGCGTGATGATTATCACATTTAGAGAGTGCAAAGTTGAGTGAATCGAGAAATTCCCTACGTGAAGGATTCGGTTGGAGCAATCATGAGATCGCGAGCCACCTGGGTCGAGGATCTTAATGAGAAAGCACCACCCTCATCTGTTCGAGGAGTGAGTAAAAAGATTTAAAATAAAGTTACGAAAAATTGTTCCGTTCGAGACGAACTGCTTTTACAGGAGGGGAGATGTAAGGAAGGAATTCATCCGAAATCCGAGAGTTGTACTTCGTCCGCAGGATCGACTATTGTCGATGAGTATCCTTATCGGAAAGCTAAAGTTATCCAAACACAAAAACTCATTGGAGTTAGCCGCGAGAGCATGATAGTGCAAAAACCTGCACTGGCTGAAAGTACTCTCGGTACCGGTCCCGTGAGGAGAGACCGGTGCCGCCGAGCTTGGCTGGTTGCTGGGGACACTTTGATACAACGTCCTGGCTGAGGACGGTCCTAGCTGAGGGACGGTCCCCGTCGTGTTCGACGCTCAGCGAGAGAAGCAAAAATCGCTAAGTCCTGAAAATCAAGCTCTCGGGACCGAGTCTCTCAGGCGACCGGACCGGTCTCCGAGGGACACGTCTCCAGGGATGAAAACGACGCAGTTACTCGACACGGAAAGAGGACCTTCTGGGCGCCAGGACTGCTCTCAGGTCCACCCGAGTCTCGAGAGGACCGGCCCCATGGGCCAGAATGCCTAAGTGAGGGCCTGTGACAGGTGAAAAGTTTGAGGAGCTAAATTGATTTTGTTACAATAAAGGGGATATTAGCCCCTCTCATCTCCTCAGCTCTCTAATTCATCTCTCCTCTTCTCAACTCTTCTCTTGCTCCTCTCATCTCTAGAAAGAGAAGAACGAACAAGAAAACACCAGAAGGAGAGGAAGGAAAAATGTAGAAAGAGAAAAAGAGTGAAGAAGGAAGACCAAATGAGAAGCCTTGGGCACTTCATCTCCTCTCATCTCTCTTTTTTTAGTAGCTCCAAGTAGGTAAGCCACCAAACCCTAACTTTGAAACTTACGTTTTGGTGTTTTGAGCTTTAAGATGAGGTCAAACTGGACTTCGTAACACCATTGTTGGTGTGAATTTAAGCTCGAGGCTAGGTTTCATGTGCAAATGGCAATGATCAACCTAGGCATCCCAAAATGGAATTTTTGGAAGATAGATGAGATTGATCTCTTTGAGGCCTTGTAACCAATTGGTAAGGTTCCAAAACGCTTGCGGAGTCTGAATTTAACGATTCGTCGAGCGGGTGAGAGCTATCCGGCAAATAGGTACGAACCTAGCTTCGTTCCTCTCCAAGGGGCAGGGAACACGTGTGTTTGAAGTGCTCGATGAACACGTTCTAGAACCTCCACCAACGAACATACGACTACACAACGGTTGGGGTCTGTCATCCAAGCAACCGGCTCTTTTCCTAAATGTTTAAATGCAACATGATTGCAGTCTCTTGCATTTGCAATTGTAGATTGCATTAGTATTACGCTTTCCTTATTGGCTCCTAATTGATTAACCTAAGTGTAGCATGGAACGCTTGGTGACTTGATAGTGAGGATGGTCGGACAATGAATCCTATATATGTAAAAAAAAGAGATGAACAACACGATGGGTGTTTGTGACATAAGAAAGTAGGCGTTTAAATACTAAGAACAACATGGCATCAAATTTAAAGAACATATCGATGGCATTAATATAGTGTATTGAACACTAAGGTCGATGACCCTAGGGGATAGTTATCCCTTTAAGAAATGCCTTGTGACAATGAATTTAGAAATGCTAACACAACATTACTAAATGTTGGAATCAGAATGATGTCCGCGAGAGATTTGACCCTAATTCATAGGATATCCTACATGGGAGGATAATGAACAGTGCTTATTGAGATGTTGGCCCTAGAGGTAGGTGTGTCCTCCCATGGAGGGATAGACATGCTCACGTCGCTTTGGGGTGGTATCAGCCATCCATATCGAACGTGGAAGGATTTGTTATCGAGTACTCCGGAGTGTACGTCGATTTGGACCACTTGGAGTGTCCGGACCACATGAGGTCCGCAAGACGTCTCCTGGTCTGGGAGGACATATGAGCTTCCCACCTCAACTGGATGGCCAGGTGAGTCGAGGCAACCCAAGGCTTCGCACACAGATTGGGTAGATGAACAGCTATAACAATATTCATTGAACATTATAATTCGAACATGATCGAATTTGTTAGCATGATAGTAAACCTTACTTATATGTATTTGCATACATTCATTTATACATGATTAATGGCAATAGTTGCATAGTTTTTTCTTTAATGCCTTTACAACTTGTCAGATATCTATACTATCTGTTAGTTACTTTGCCCCTTGGAGCCTATGTGGGAGAGCCGCGAGCGGCGGCCGAGACGCACTGGAAACTATGAAAGAATAACTTCTCAGCCCACTCTATTTCCAGTGGTAGGTACATGTTTACCGACGAGGCGCGGCAAGGGCATCGGGCCAACTCAGTGAGACCGTGGTAGTATAATAGTTCTTTTCCTTTTTGCAATTAGCACAAGCCAATCTATGTATTGAGAAGTGATGTCAGTGTTGAGGATTTGGAGAGCATATATGTATTAAATGAACTATATGTATTTATGTTGAGCGAAAATATGTACATATAAAAAGATTTTTTTGCAAAACTATCTTGCAATAGTTTGTAAGTATCTCTTTTTCACTTGTTTTTACTTGTGATATAACTTGCTCTTAGTTGTTGGCACTTTACATGTGCCCCTCTTGAATTGTTCCGTGTTAGAATTTAAAATTTCTGGGTAAATTCCTGTATCACATTCCTGTTGTTGAGGCGGCCTTGGCGACATACAGGGGAGGTGCTGTCTGTTCGGCGGTCCGCGTCAGCGCCGCTGATCTGTGCCAAATTGGCTAGTGTTTCGGTAGGCGTTGACAAAATCAGCAAGGGTTAAATTAACGCGAAAATGTTGACTAGCACCAAGATCATCGGTGCTATGATAGTATTCCCAGCAGGAACTCATCATATAATAATATATAATAATAATATAAGTATAATATATAATATATATATATTAATATTATATATATATGATATTATATATAAAGAGAAGAGAGAGAGATGAGAGAGAAGAGAGAGCTAGGCTGGTATATTCATTAGTAGCACAAGGCCTCCGTGCTACCACACGTTTATGCAATGATGCTGCTCTCCAAATGCACGATCGCGTCCTGAAGAACTTGATCTAATACTATTAAAAGTATTTTAAAAACAATTTCATAATTTTTGACATCATGTTGGCTAGTGATCAATAAATCTCAAATTGACAATTTTAATGGTAGATATATCATATGTGAATTGACGTGTACAAACAATCCAAATCTGATGAAATTTTTATAAATTTTTTTTTTTCACTATTATGTAGTAAAGATCAGCACCGCTCGCCTAAATTTCAGTTCTTTTATCAATCAATTTTTATGAATTTTTATTTCAAACCATTCATTTTTTAGACTATCGTTGATAGGTAAATATGCCTGCAAAAATTTATGAAATTTTAAGTTTCCAAAATACTTTCAATAGTGTAATCAAGTCTAAACGGACGATCTGTCGATATTGAAGCGAATCATTGAAAACAAATTGGTACCGGTCACGTGAGCCTTCGTGTGTCATTGTGATACCATTGTCATATTGATAATTATCATATAATATATATATATGTATATATATATACTATATACAGGGGTCCCGCTACATCCTATTATATAGATTTGGAGCCCATGTGTCCTAATCAAGTCGTATTGAAAATCGAAACTTCAAACATTGGATAATCGCACCATGAAATTGAGTCATACAAATTAGAAATATTAAGAAACCAAAATTTAAATAATATTTAAAATATCATTATCAGGTTCATCTTTAAAAGTTAAAAATGAACATATAAAGAACAACTCTTTAAATAGAGGTTAACATTTCTCAATTCAATAATCAGAGTTAATCAAAACATTATATAAATAGTTAGATAAAGAATTTTCTATTCAAAAATTTAAGCAATTGGATTGTCTAACACACGTTAAAAACAAGCAACGGCTCATATAAGGTCCGTCAAAAATTGTCGATTTTACGACTACTTTGATCACCCATGTAATAATAATTATTTTAAGAAATTTAGAAATTTAGTTTCTAGATATTTCAAATACTCTAGATCAACTTCAAACCTTCCTGATCATCCGATTCGGAATCTCTATCACTGCGAGGAACATCATTTGATAGGAAACAATGCAACATCCATTAATAGAATAGTAGCCCTAGCTTATATATAGTTATTATGTATGTACTGTATATATATTATGGTATATGTATATTATTGTATGTATATAATATATATATAAATTGAGTCGTTATATGCTCTTCAATTGCACAAGTCGTGTTGTGTTGTCCCGCTACTATATTCGTATCAGCTCTTATACTCATGAGTTTTTGGACCGATAGTTCTATCCCCTTTGACCATTTCACCATCGTTATATTCATACCTACCAACTACCCCCCTGAATCACCTAGGGTACTATCATCCTAAAGAAACGACACCCTTCATTCAAACGATCTAAAATTTATGATACACAAAAGGGTCTACCACTTATAAAAGTATCAGTAACCTCTAGCTTAAATGTACTACTAGTGAATTAGCCCGTCTGGTTGCTCGCGGGATATTAAAAATATTTTTGACAATAAATTTTATTTATTAAAATATTTTTTATATAATTTTATAAGTCACTTATAATTAATAAAATTATATAAAATAGTTATATTGTTAAAATTAATAAATAAATAGCTCATTAAATTGGTATATGCGGCAAGTAAATTTTATCCATCAATTTTTTTGGTATAAGATTTATATGAGAAGGATTTGAGATAAATCAATCAAAATAATTTTAAAATAATAAATACGAAGAAAAATCAATCTTGTAAAGAATGAATTGTAATAAAATTATTATTATATCATATACACAAATACACTATATTTCTAAAATTTTTCTCTGAAATTTAAATTTTTTTTTTTTTTTATACAACGTATATTTTACGTTAATTTAAATGCATTTATCAAGTTAAAATTTTATTAATGTTTTATTACGCGTATTATTATATAAAAATTAATAATCTAATTTTATAAGTTTAGAGATTTAAATTGAATTAAAAATTAGAAGAAATATTAAAGTTAAATTAAATTAGAAGCTTAAAATTTAAAATTAAAATTAAAATTAAAAGTAATCATAAATTTTAAATTTATGTGTATCAAAATTAAAATTATTTTATCATATTATAATATATAAATGATATATATATAATATAATATAAGTATCTATGAATTAGATAGAAATTACTTTTACAATACCCACCCCATGGACTATTAGTGTTTTTTAGCCATATGATTTACTCCTGATACTAATAGCTCCTTGGATCAAACACTATCCCGCTATCCACCATCTACCACTATCATCTCAACTCATCACTCTCTCGCATCAAAATGGCTAAAACTAAAGACCACCCCCATGGTTGCGTTTTGAGAGTACTTCTAGCTCAACTCATATAAGAGTCCGGCTACTATAGCTAAGTCGATAGTATTCTAACGCCCTTGGTCAACTATGGATTTTCTACGCGTTAGATCTACCCTTTGATCATTTCTATCGTTAGATACTATTAAACCAACACCTCACTCAACCCTAAGGGGCACCATATTATTAACCGGGACCACTATCATCCTAACCGCACATCCCTTTCATCCAACGCGCCGAAACATCAATAGTAACCAAGGCTTGTACTATTTGTAGATAAAGTAGCAAATTCTATATATATATATATATATATATAATATATATAGATATATATATATATATATATAGTATGATATATAGATATATATATTGAGCTTCATATGTGCTTTTAAAAGTACAAGTTATTAGTGCTGTAGATTTTACCTTAGATTAAAAGAATATGCGTTAGATGATGTGGGCCCCTAGGTTGAGTGGGTGTGGTTGAATAGTATATTAATGTTGAAAATGATCTAGGAGTAGATTCTAACGTAAAAATCTACAACACCAAGTGCTTGGTGCTTTTACAAGTCACCAACTTAGCTGGATCTATTTATATAGAGAGAGAGAGAGAGAGAACTACGCTACTATAACTATCGAGCACGGAGGGGCTCCGTCTAGCGAGTTTTTTTCTGATATGCGGTTCCCAATCGACGATGGTCTCCATTTAGACTTATCTAACCTATTAAAAGTATTTAAAAACTAATTTCATAATTTTTTCAAATATATTTACCATATCAAACAATAGTCTCTAAAATGAAGACGGCTGAAATAAAAACTCTCTAAAAAATACTGATAAAAGATTAAAATTCAAGATTGAGACATACTTGATCTTAACGTCTAAATAGTGAAAGAATTTTTTACAAAATTTCATTAGATTTAATATATCTTTATACCGTTAAACTCACAAAACACACACATCGGCCATTAAAATTTTCAATATTGAGATCTTTGATCACTATCATAATGATGTCGAAAAATTTAAATTTAGTTTCCATATTTCAATAGTGTAGATCAAGTCTACGAGCCGATCGTCGATTTGGAAGCTGCCATCATCGAAACACAACTTGGCTACACGGAGCGGCTCCGTGCTACGTCTGATAGCATAGTAATCGACTATATATAATATACTATATATATATATATATAATATATATATTATACTATAGTATTAATTAGGTCTAAAATAGCTTTTACAAGTATTACCCCTATGTAATGCTATTAGATTTTAAGCCATTGGATCTTACTCGCATATATACTAATAGGCCCTCTGAATCAAACACTATTCCTCCTACACCACCTACCCACCCATCATCTCAACCTCACATCTCTCCATCCAATGCTAAAATTCAAAGCGAGCCACTCACATAAATACTTTTACAAGTATCTCTAGCTCAAGCTCTTATCATATATATATATATATAGTATATAATATGATATATATATATATATATATATATATTATAATAGAATTAAGGCTGGATACTATTATAGTAAAACTCCTTTTTGCTTATCAAGTTTTTATCCCTTGATGAAAAATTGTAGGGTTGATGATATAGTCGGTTAGAGTTAAGTGTCCCGCCTAGGTTGAGTGTCCCCACTGGATATAGTATTATAATCCAATGGTTAGGAAATGATGCAAAAGTTGATCCAAAGCTAAAAACCGTAGCAACAATGAATTTGCTACTAATAGTAAGCCCAGTCCACTATA
>NC_033629.1:9184155-9188738 GCF_001540865.1 Ananas comosus | reverse complement strand
TTCATAGTACAACCGATATTTTAGCGTTATTTAAATTGCATGATCAATGTTAAATTTTATTTGCTATTATTGACGGTATATTAATAAAATTTATTAATTAATTTGCTATATAGAGTTATGAGAATTTAAATTGAAATTGAAAAAAATAGAAAGAAAATTATAAGTTAAATTAAAATTATGTTATGGTGTTTAAAATTTAAAGATTTCATAAATTTAAAATGTTAAAGTTATCATAATTTTATATACGCTGGTATCAAAATTTAATATTTTTTTTTCATAATATATAATAGGTATTATATATTATATATATTATTATATGATGAATTGATGATAATACGTTTATTACAATTTATCACTCCAAATGATGCTATTAGGTTTTTTAGCCATGGATTTACTCCTTGTGATTATCTAAATAGACTTGGATCAAACACTATTTCATCATACCACCATACTACCACTTATCATATTCAACCTTCACATTCTCTCCACAAATGGCTAATAAACTCAACAATCCACGCCCCATGTTGCTTTTAGCAGTATTCTAGCTACAAGTACATTATAGCGGAGTCCGGCTACCTATATATCGAGTGAATTCAAGCCTGGGTACTATTGATTTTCGTACGTTAGATCTACTCCTTTGATATTGCTATGCGTTTAGATCAATATATATACACCATACATCCCACGCACACCTAGGGGCACTTTATTAATTTAACAGGGACACTATATCCTTAACGCCACATCTTTCATCTCAACGCCCGAAAATTCAATCAGTGCCAAGGGCTTGTATATTATATATTATTTGCATAATTTCTATTATACTATATTATTATATAATATATATCATACTACTATATATACTTTATATATATATAATAATATAATATATAATATTATATAATTGAGCTTTTATGCTTCTTAAAATTACCCAAGTTATCTAGTGTTTGTTTAGATTTTTATCCTATTATGATTAAAACATATGCTGGTTAGGATAGTGAGCCCTCCTACGGAATTGGAGTGGTGGGTTGTTGAACAAATAGTATAATTCTAAGGATTTGAAAAAATGATCTGAGGGTAGATTAACGCTGTAAATATTATCAATCACCAAGTGCTTGGTGCTTTTACACAGCACATAGACCTGGTTCCTATTATATTAGAGAGAATAACTGAAGGATGATGAGAACTAGAGCACGTTATACTATCGGGTAGACACGGACGGCTCCGTCAGTAATAGCATCGATTTTTTTCGATGATGCGGCTTTCAATCGACGATCGCTTCATTAGACTTTGATCACTCTATTAAAAGTATTTAAAAACTAATTTACCATAATTTTCAATATCATTTCCTATCATAACAAGTAGTCTAAAATTGAACAGACTGAAAATAAAAACTCATAAAAAAATATGCATAAGATATAATTAAGATTAGAAATATGATCTTGACTATAAATAGTGAAAAGAATTTTTACCAAAATTTCTCAGATTTAGATTATTTTATACGTTAAACTCACAAAACACCACATTATCGGCCATTAAATTTGTCAATTTGAGATTTTTGAGTTCACTAGTCAAATGATGTCGAAAAATTTTAAATTCATGTTTCAGAAATACTTTCAATCTAGTGTAGATACAAGTCCTAACGAGCGAATCGCTATTTGAAGCGCCAGCATCGGAAAAAACTTGGTGATGACGGAGTCGCTCGTCGGGTACATAGCTATAGCGGAATAATACTACGTATTATATATATAAATATATATATAGGTTATATATATTGTAGTACTATATAATCGATTGCATGAATTGAGCTAGAATACTAGTTCACAACGATTCCCCCGTATGATGCTATTTATGATTTCTGTAGGCCATTGGATCTACATCATGATTCAACTACATGCCTTGAATCAAAAATATTCCACCATGTCACCACCTACACCATCATCTCAACCTGCACATCGTCTCCATCCAATGGCTAAAAAATCAAAAGCACAATCACGTAATAACTTTTACCAAAGTATCTAGCTCACTCTATAACTATATCTATCACTATTATAAGTAATATATATATAGTATAGTGTACCTATGCTTATATATATAGCAATTTAGGGGCTGTTTCTGATTAGGTAAACCTCCTTTTTTGACCTATCAAGTTTTTATCCATCTGGATGAAAATTGTAGCGGGGTTGTGGATGATTTAGTACGCTTTGAGTTAGTGGTCCCACCTTGAGGGTGTTGATCGGCCGTCCACTGGATTATGAAGATTTAAAATTCATGAGTTAACATGGATGAAAAGATGTGTTGATCCAAAGGTCTAATAAACACCGCGCGTCGGGTGGTTGGCGCAGCAAAATGGAATTATATAGATACTGAATAGGAGCACTAGTAGTCCACAGTATATTCACTAACTTAACTATATGTATAATCATAGGTATTCATTAATATATATATAATATAAATAATATAAAGTATATATATTATATACTCTCATGACCACAAGACACCATAAATAAGGAGCCCTTTTTGGGTCCCCTTTGCAATGTATTTGCTCGATTTTATAGATTTTATAGATTTATAGATAAGCATAGTACTCAGATGTGTAATGGTTAGTTTCGTAATCTGTTGTACGACCTTAAAACATGATTAGCTTTCGTTTACCTATTATTTTAAGCTTCTAAAACAACTTTTAATATAGTTGCTCTAAAATATTATTGCAAGTTTAAGAAAACATCATATTCTATGCAGTTCAATATCCACATTAGTCCATTACAAATAAAATCTGACAGATTTTAAAGTTAAATAAATCTTTATTTCCAGCCTTCTTTTATGACTAAGTGTACCCTTATACTTATTACTTTGACACATTATTAATTATGATACGGTATGCAATTACTCTACTTGGGGATAAGTACATTCCATAAACATTACAGAAGCCTTTGCATGAAAGTTAAAACAATGCATGTTGAAAAACCACCGATCAAACCTGAAAGTTAAATAAGAGGGGAAAATTTAGTAAGAATATTAGTTATGAACCTAGGTCTAAAAGAAAGGTTAATATTGTTGTTGTTGTTTAATGATGTTATGTTAAGTTGGTATGTGGTATTTACTTCATTTTGTCTTATATTTTTTTGATATTTTGGATGGGTTGCTTATATTTTATCCTGAGTTTGTTATTGGTTAGAGGAGTGGTTATGGAGATTTACTTTGTTTTCCCCTAAACTTTGTGTTCTTGAAGTGTTCACTTTACCCTTCTGAATTCCTATATGGATTCTGGACATCTAATTAACACCCTTACTCTAACTATAATCATTATTGTTACCCTTTGGTCAATCCCGTTAACTGACGGCAAGGATAGAAACAACACTGAAATTATAGAGTCAGGAGGGTTAGATGGCCTATTTTTAGTTATTTAGCGGGGTGTTAAGTGGAAACATCGCCAAAAGTTCAGAATATCAGCAATGCAACTATACCCTATAGGACTCTGTTAGCTTATTAAATTATGTTTTATAATTAATGTTATCAAATAGATTAGATCATAACCTATCTTCTATAAAAAAAATACATAATTTAAATTTCAAGAGAAAAATTTTAGAAATATAGTGTATATGTGTATATATATAATTAATTTTATTAAACAATTTCTTCTACAAATTGATTTTTCTTCTATTTATTGATTTTTTTAAAATTATTTTGATTGATTTATCTCAAATCCTTCTCATATAAATCTTTACAAAATAAATTGATGGATAAATTTACTTGCGCATATACCAATTTTAATGACTTTTATTTAATTAGATTTAACTATTAAACTATTTTTATATAACTTTTATTTAATTAATAATTAGACTTATAAAATTATATAAAAATATTTTAAAAAATAAAATTTATTGTAAAAATATTTTTATATCCGCAGCATCGCGCGGGTATTTCACTAGTATACATTTAAGCTAGGGTTACTATACTTTTATAAGTGTAGACCCTTTTGTACTCATAAATTTTAGATCGTTTGATGAAGGGGTGTGCGTTTAGGATGATAGTACCCTAGGATTCAGTGGGTGGTTAGTTGTAGAGTATGATATAACGAGTGAAAATGGTCAAAGGGGTAGATCTATCGGCCAAAAACTCATGAGTATAAAGTGATAAGAATATAGTAGCGGGACAACACACACACGACTTGGTGCAATTGAAAGCATATAAGCTCAATTATATATATATTTATATACATACATATAATATACATATACATACATATATATACAGTACATACATATAACATATATAAGCTAGGGCTACTATCCTATTAATAGGATAGTGGCACTTGTCCTATCAAATGGTCCTCGATGATAGAGATTCCGAATCGATGATCGGAGCCGTTGAAGTTGATCTAGAGTATTTGAAATATCTAGAAACTAAATTTCATAAATTTTAAAAATTATTTACATGGTAATCAAAGTGTCGTAAAATCGATAATTTTTGACGGCCTATATGAGCCGTTTGCTTGTTTAACGGTGTAGAGCAATCCAAATTACTTAAATTTTTGATAGAAAATTCTTTATACTATTTAGATAATGTTTGATAACTCTGATTAT
>NC_033629.1:9173229-9184130 GCF_001540865.1 Ananas comosus | reverse complement strand
GCTGGGATACTATCAATAGCACCATGCATTTGGTGCTATCAAATTTTTCGCCGTTAGATTTAACCCTTTGACTATTTTTGTCACGCCCTACCCCGAAACCACTACCAATTTGGCACGATTCAGGCGCGCTGAGCGGACCGCCGAACAGACAGCACCTCCCCTGTTCGCCCAAGGCTCAACAACAGGAATGTGTACAGGAATTTACCCAGAAAATTTAAATTCTAAACAGACACATTCAACGGGGCACATGTAGTGCCAACAACTAAGAGCAAGTAATCCACAAGTAAAAACAAGTGAAAAAAAGAGAGTACTTTACTAACTATTGCAATAGTTTTGCATCTTTTTATATGTACATATTTTCCTCAAAATAAATACATATGTTCATTCAAAATATATAGCTCTCCAAATCCTCACCTACATGAATCTCTCTCAATACATAGGTGTGCTAATGCAAAAAGGAAAGCTACTATACTACCACGGTCTCACTGATTGGGCGCGATGCCCTTGCCGCGGCCCTCGCTCGGTAAACCTGTACCTACCACTGGAAATAGAGTGGGCTGAGAATTATCTTTCATAGTTTCCAGTGGTCTCGGCCGCCGACTCCGCCGGTCTCCCCACTAGGTCCAAGTGGGCACAAGTAACAACAGATAGATAGATATCTGAAAGTTGTAAAGGCATAAAGAAAAACTATGCAACTATGCCCATAATCATGTATAATGAATGTATGCATCATATAGTAAAGGTTTACTATCATGCTAACAAATTCGATCCATGTTCGAATATTAATGTTCAATGATATTGTTAACTGTTCATTTACCCAATCTGTGGCGAAGCCCTTGGGTTTGCCCTCGACTCACCTGGCCATCCCATTGGGTGGGGAGCTCTATGTGCTCCCAGACCCGGGACCGTCTGCGGACCTCCATGTGGTCCGGACCTCCAAGTGGTCCAAATCGCACGACACTCCGGAGTACTCGATAACAATCCTCTCCACGTTAGGATATGGATGGCTATACCACCCCAAAGCAGACCGTGAGCATGATCTATCCCCTCCATGTGGGGACACCCTACCTCTAGGGCCAACATCTCAATAGACACTCGTCTATATCCTCTCCATGTGAGGATATCCTATGAATTAGGGTCAACATCTCTCGCGGAATCATCTATTCCCAACATTCATGTAATGTTGTTTAGCATTTCTAAATTCATTGTTCACAAGGCATTTTCTAAGGGATCAACCTATCCCTAGGTCCATCGACCTCTAGTGTCAAATACACTACATTAATGCCACTCGATATGTTCTTTAACATTTGATGCCACTCGTTTGTTCTTTAGTATTTAAACGCTACTTTCTATGTCACCAAACACCCATCGTGTTTCATCTCTTTTCTTTAGCATTATAGGATTCATGTTCCGACCCAATCCTCACCTATCCAAGTCACCAAGCGTTCCATGTACACTAGGTTATCAATTAGAAAGCATAAGGAAAGGTACTACTATGCAATCCTACAATGCAACATGCAAGAGATGCAATCATATGCTATTCTAAGACATAGAAAAGAGCCCGGTTGCTTCGGGATGACACCCCCAACCTTGTGTAGTCGATGTTCGTTGTGGAGGTTCTAGAAGTGTTCCTCGGCACTTCAAACCACGTGTTCCCTGCCTCCTTGGGAGGAACGAAGCTAGGTCGTCCCTACTTTGCCGATAGCTCTACACCCGCTCGACGAATCGTAATTCCGACTCCGCCAACGCGTTTGGACACCTAGCAATTAGGTTTACAAGGCCTCAAATGAGATCAATCTCATCTATTTCCAAAAATTCCATTTTGGGTGCCCTAGGGTTAGCATCATGCCATTTGCACCATGAAACCCTAGCCTCTAGCTCTAATCCACCAACAATGGTGTTAGAAGTCCATTTGACCTCATCTTAAAGCTCAAAACCCAAAAATCGTAAGTTCTCAAAGTTAGGGTTTGGTAGCTTACCTCTTGAGCTACACTAAAGAAAAGAGGAGAGGGAGATGAAGGTGCCCAAGGCCTTCCTCTTGGTCTCCTTCTTCACCTCCTTTTTCTTCTTCTCATTTTCCTTCCTCTCCTTCTTGTTCTTCTTGTTCTTCTTCTCTTTCTAGAGAGAGAGGGAGCAAGAGAGAGTGAGAGAGAGAGAGAGAATGAGAGGCTGAGGAAGAGAGAGGGGGCCTACATACCCCTTTATTGTAACAAAATCCAATTTAGCTCCTCAACTTTTCACCCTGTACACAGCCCTCACTAGGCATTCTGCGCCCAGAGGGACCGGTCCCTCGTCGGGGAGACCGGTCCCCGAGAGCAGTCCTGGCGGCCAGAAGGCCTCTTCACGTTCGAGAATCGGTCTCTCCCTGGGAGACCGGTCCTCGGGAGACCGGTCCTCGCCTGAGAGACTGGTCCCCGAGAGCTTGATTTTCAGGACTTAGCCGATTTTGGCCTTCTCTCGCTGGCGTCGCACACGGGGACCGGTCCCCTCAGCTAGGGACCCGTCCCCTCAGCCAGGGACCGGTTGTATCAAAGATCCCCAGCAACCACCAGCCTCGGGGACCGGTCTCTCCCTGCCAGGGACCGGTCCCCGAGAGTAACTTCAGCCCAGTGCAGGTTTTGCACTATATGCTCTCGCGGACTCAACTCCAATGCACTTTTTGTGTTTTGGATAACTTTAGCTTTCCCGAAGGATACTCACTCGACAAATAGTCGATCCTGGACGAAGTACAACTCTCGGATTTCGAGAATTCACTTCCTTACATCCTCCCCTCCTTAAAAGGAGTTTCGTCCTCGAAACGGACTAATTTTCTAACTTTAATTTAAATCTTTTTACCTCACCCCTCGAACAGATGAGGGTGGTGCTTTCTCATTAGATCCTCGAGTTCCCAGGTGGCCTCGCGATCATCATGATTGCTCCACCGAACCTTCACGTAGGGAATTTCTCGATTCCTCAACTTTCGCACCTCTCGTGTGATAATCATCACCGGAAACTCTTCATAGCTCAAGTCCCCTTGAAGCTCCGGTGGCTCATATAGCATTGTGTGCTGGGGGTCGTGGATATACTTGTGGAGATTGGAGACATAGAACACATTGTGTACATCCGCGAACTTCGGCGGCAAAGCCAGTCGATAAGCCACCGTGCCAACTCGCTCCAATATTTCATAGGGTCCAATGTATCGGGGACTCAACTTTCCCCGCACTCCAAACTGCTTTACACCCCGCATCGGTGAAACCTTCAAGAACACGGGGTCGCCCACCGCGAACTCTATATCTCGTTGGCGCCTATCTGCATAGCTTTGCTGTCTCGACAGCGCCGT
Organism: Ananas comosus; assembly: GCF_001540865.1. Lineage (NCBI taxonomy): Eukaryota > Viridiplantae > Streptophyta > Magnoliopsida > Poales > Bromeliaceae > Ananas > Ananas comosus. Next base: position 9,180,811 of record NC_033629.1, on the reverse strand, counting down.
GAGCAATCTCTTGCGAGCAAGGCGGACTTTCTCCTCCGCTTCTCGTAGAACATCGGGGCCGAACTCTGTACGCTCACCCACATCGCTCCAGTGTATAGGAGACCGACACGTCCGCCCATAAAGAGCCTCGAACGGTGCCATCTCCACATTAGCATGACAACAGTTGTTGTAGGCGAACTCGGCCATAGGTAAGTGATCACACCAACTTCCCTTATAGTCGATGACATACGCTCGCAACATGTCCTCCAGAGTTTGAATGTTTCCCTTTGTTTGCCCATTGGTCTGAGGATGAAATGCGGTGCTAAAGTCGAGCGTGTGCCAAGGGCTTCCTACAGGCTCTTCCAGAAGTGTGAAGTGAATCGGGGGTCACGATCCGACACGATCGATTTCGGCACCCCATGCAGTCTCACTATCTCGTCGAGGTATACCTGCGCTAACTTGTCACCCGACCACGTGGTGTGGATTGGCAAGAAGTGAGCCGACTTCATCAATCGGTCCACAACTACCCAAATTGCATCGTGGCCGCCCGTTGAGCGAGGCAAGCCGACCACGAAGTCCATCGATATATCCTCCTATTTCCAAACGGGGATTGGTAGGCTTTGAAGCTTTCCCGTTGGAAATCGACGCTCTGTTTTCACTTGTTGGCATGTCAAGAACTTCGCCACAAAGCGTCCAATATCACCCTTCATTCCCGGCCACCAGTAGTGTATTTTTAGTCCTTGATACATCTTGGTGCCGCCCGGGTGATCGGCATATAGAGATCGATGCGCTTCTTGTAGAATTAGCTCGCGAAGCTCTCTATCTTTTGGCACACACCATCGGTTTCGAAACCGGAGTATACCACCGGTGTCTAAATTGAAATCGCCGCCTCGACCTTCCTCGATGTTTCGCCGTACCATTTGGAGTTCTGGGTCTGCGGGTTGCAGATCTTTGATCCTCTCCAACAAGGTCGGTTAAATAACGAGCGCCATCAACTGGGCCGGAACCTCGGGAGCGACCACCTCAAGGTTCATCCGCTCCATGTCTAACCACAAGGGTGATTGATTTGTAACCCACATCGAGAGGTTCTCTGCCGACTTTCTGCTCAATGCATCAGCGACCACATTGGCTTTCCCGGGATGGTAAAGGATATCCACATCATAATCCTTTAACAGTTCTAACCACCGCTGCTGTCTCATGTTGAGCTCTTTTTGTGTGAATAGATATTTCAAACTCTTGTGGTCTGTGTAAATCTCACAATAGGCACTATACAAGTAGTGCCGCCACAGCTTCAAGGCCAAAATTACTGCTCCTAGCTCCAAATCGTGGATGGGATAGTTCTTCTCATAGCTCTTCAGTTGACGGGATGCATAAGCAATCACCTTCCTGTTTTGCATCAAAACACACCCCAGTCCTAGATAGGAGGCGTCGCTGTAGACTACGAAGTCCTCGCCTTGCACCGGTAGAGCGAGCACCGGAGTCGAAGTTAATCTCTGCTTCAACTCTTTGAAACTCTGGTCGCACTCCTCGCTTCAAACAAACTTGGTGCCTTTCTGAGTCAGGCGGGTAAGTGGAATCACTATCTTGGAAAAGCCTTCCACAAACCGCCTATAATAGCCCGCCAAGCCCACAAAGCTTCGAACCTCCGTGACATTCGTCGGGCGCGGCCAATCCTTGATTGCCTCAACTTTCCTCGGGTCTACAGAAACTCCACCCGTGGAAATCACATGCCCTAGAAATGCAACTTCTCGGAGCCAGAAGTCACACTTCTTCAACTTAGCATACAGCTTCTCCTCCCGAAGGGTTTGAAGCACTATCCTCAAATGCTCAGCATGTTCCTCGTCACTACGAGAATAGACCATGAAGACCGCGACAAATCGATCTAAAAACTTCCTGAAGACACGGTTCATCAAGTCCATAAATGCCGCTGGAGCGTTCGTGAGTCCAAATGGCATGACCGTGAATTCATAGTGCCTGTACCGCGTACGAAACGAGGTTTTCTGCACATCCTCCGGCTTAATTTTCAACTGATGATAGCCGGACTGCAAGCCTATCTTCGAGTACACACACGACCCCTGCAACTGATCGAACAAGTCATCGATTCGGGGTAGTGGGTACTTGTTCTTGATCGTGACTCTGTTCAACTCTCGATAATCCACGCAGAGTCGAAACGATCCGTCCTTCTTCCGTACAAACAATACCGGGGCTCCCCACGGTGATACACTTGGCCGGATAAATTGCTTGTCGAGGAGGTCTTGCAATTGACTCTTCAACTCTTTCAGTTTCGCCGGCGCCATTTGGTACGGAGCCTTCGAGATCGATGCGGTACCGGGAACCAAGTCTATGACGAACTCGATCTCCCGGTTCGGTGGTATCCCCGGCAACTCCGCAGGAAACACATCCGGGAACTCCCGCACTACCGATAGCTCCTCCAATGTCGGAGTCACTCGTTCCACTTCCACAACAGTTGCCAAAAATGTCGTGCAACCGCTGTTGACCAACTTTTTTGCTTTTGTCGCCGACACCGTTGCGACGAAGCACGAGCTCTGACAAGCCCGATATGTGAACTCCTTTTGTCCTGGCTCACGAAATGTAATTACTCTGCTCTTGCAGTCAATCGTTGCATGATATTTCGAGAGCCAGTCCATGCCCAAAATGATGTCATAAGCCTCGAGCTTCTTGAGTTCTAGCGTCCGAATAGGCATTAAAAGTCGACCTAAGGCCCTCAACTCGCCACTTGTCACTCGCCTCTATGGGTATGCCATGCATGCGTGCGAATGATCTACTTATGAATGAATACGTGGCTCTTGTATCAAATAAAGCCCTGGAGCGAACTCCGTTAATTAAAACCATACCTGCCACAAGGCGATGCTCCTCCGCCTCCACAGGCTCTTCAGCTTGGACCTGAGCGGCGAATACCCGACTGCTCGGAGCTGATCGCGTCACCTCGGGTTGACGAGGCATCACCGCGCGTCCGGTCGACGCGGCCGCCGGTGGAGCTCCTCCATAGTAAGGCGGAATCACCGGCGCCGATGCAATCGATGGGGCAGGTGAGGCTCCTCCTCCGGGGCAGTCTCGAATGAAGTGCCCCGGTTGCCCACACTTGTAGCACTTGCCTCGGCCCTGCTCACATCGCGAGACTGGGTGGTCTCCGCCGCATATGATGCATCGCCGCGCTCCACCGCCCTTTTGCTAAGTCCGTGGATACTTCGGGGGCTTCTTGGAACGTGTTTGTCCCCCCGAACTGCTACCGCCTTGGCGTTTCTTGCCCTTATCCTTGGACTCGGCCAATATCTCATGCTTCTCCCGGACATGGGCGTCTCCGTGCTCCGCCCAAAGTGCTCGGTCGAAGACCTCCGCAAAGGTCGTGAGCTTGAGTATTTGCACGGCCTTATAAATCCCCGGCCGAAGTCCTCTTAAGAACCAATCGGCCTTGTCCTGGTCATCCTTCACAATGTTCGGAACACAATCGATGATGTGGGAGAACTCTTGTTCATATTCTGCCACTGAGCGGTCCCCTTGCTCCAACTTGCGAAACTTCTCCTTGAGCTTCCGCTTTAGTGTATCGGGGAAGTAGTTGGCGAACATCTCCCGCTTGAATTCCTCCCACAGCATCGGCGGGAGACTGGAAGACCGATCTCGCTTCACGCGCTTCCACTATACCTTTGCCGCTTTCTCCAAACAGTGGGTGGCAAGGTACACCTTATCCCTCTCCAAGGTACGCAAGTCCTCAAAGAGAGTCTCCATCGAATCGATCCAAGACTCGACCATCGCCGGCTCCACCTTCTCGCCCTCAAAGGTAGGCGGATGGAACTTGTTGAACTTAATAAGAGCCGCCAATCCGCGCTCTCCTTCCACATCTTCGGCCGTCACATCGGGTGTAGCCGATCCCGACGCCGCTTGTGGTACGATCACTGGTGGTGGGCGTGCCGTCACCGGAACCGTCGCTATACCCTCACATTCTGCTGCTCCGGGTACATGAGTCGAGGGTGCGGGCGAACCACCGCCCTCATTCACCGTCGCAGCCACCGTCGCAACCTGCCGCTCCAAAAGATCCTGGAGCCGCTCGAATCGGGTCTCCTGGCGCTGCACCATATTGGTCAACGCGGTCACTTGCGCTCGCAACTGATCCATCTCGCTGGGTTCAGCCTGCTCGGGCACCTCGGGAAGCGGTGCCGGAGTAGACCTCGTGCTCGGGCGTCCTCTTGGTGCCATTGGCTCCTGAAACACAAGTACTTGGTCAATTATCTTAATCCGTTCGCCTCGTCGCAATTACGACACACAACGACTCAACAACGAAATCGGGCGGAAGCACACAAGTGTACTCGTTCTAGACTCTTGGTATCATGTCGTCGGCAGCCGACACAACCACCTCAAGACAAGAACTCATACCACTTGAATCTGTCTCTAATCACAACTAGAGACATATTACCAACTTCGACCCAATCGAATCAACTTCCGCCATCGCTATAGGTTCACGTTCCGCTCACGCACCTATAACCTTAGGGCTTACCAACCTAGGGTCTCCTAGGTTATCCTAGACTCACTCTCTTTACTTGCTCTTATTGCTCTGATAGCATGCGACTGTCATGCCCCACCCCGAAACCACTACCAATTTGGCACGATTCGGGCGCGCTGGGCGGACCACCGAACGGACAGCACCTCCCCTGTCCGCCCAAGGCTCAACAACAGGAATGTGTACAGGAATTTACCCAGGAAATTTAAATTCTAAACATACACATTCAACGGGGCACAAGTAGTGTCAACAACTAAGAGCAAGTAATCCACAAGTAAAAATAAGTGAAATAAAGAGAGTACTTTACTAACTATTGCAATAGTTTTGCATCTTTTTATATGTACATATTTTCCTCAAAATGAATACATATGTTCATTCAAAATACATAGCTCTCCAAATCCTCACCTACATGAATCTCTCTCAATACATAGGTGTGCTAATGCAAAAAGGAAAGCTACTATACTACCACGGTCTCACTGATTGGGCGCGATGCCCTTGCCGCGGTCCTCGCTCGGTAAACCTGTACCTACCACTGGAAATAGAGTGGGGTGAGAACTATCTTCCATAGTTCCCAGTGGGCTCGGCCGCCGACTCCGCCGGTCTCCCCACTAGGTCCAAGTGGGCACAAGTAACAACAGATAGATAGATAGATAGATATCTGAAAGCTGTAAAGGCATAAAGGAAAACTATGCTACTATGCCCATAATCATGTATAATGAATGCATGCGTCATATAGTAAAGGTTTACTATCATGCTAACAAATTCGATCCATGTTCGAATATTAATGTTCAATGACATTGTTAACTGTTCATTTACCCAATCTGTGGCGAAGCCCTTGGGTTCGCCCTCGACTCACCTTGCCATCCCATTGGGTGGGGAGCTCCATGTGCTCCCAGACCCGGGACCGTCTGCGGACCTCCAAGTGGTCCGGACCTCCAAGTGGTCCAAATCGCCCGACACTCCGGAGTACTCGACGACAATCCTCTCCATGTGAGGATATGGATGGCTATACCACCCCAAAGCAGACCGTGAGCATGATCTATCCCCTCCATGTGGGGACACCCTACCTCTAGGGCCAACATCTCAATAGACACTCGTCTATATCCTCTCCATGTGAGGATACCCTATGAACTAGGGTCAACATCTCTCGCGGAATCATCTGTTCCCGACATTCATGTAATGTTGTTTAGCTTTTCTAAATTCATTGTTCACAAGGCATTTTCTAAGGGATCCACCTATCCCTAGGTCCATCGACCTCTAGTGTCAAATACACTACATTAATGCCACTCGATATGTTCTTTAACATTTGATGCCACTCGTTTGTTCTTTAGCATTTAAACGCTACTTTCTATGTCACCAAACACCCATCGTGTTTCATCTCTTTTCTTTAGCATTATAGGATTCATGTTCCGACCCAATCCTCATCTATCCAAGTCACCAAGCGTTCCATGTACACTAGGTTATCAATTAGAAAGTATAAGGAAAGGTACTACTATGCAATCCTACAATGCAACATGCAAGAGATGCAATTATATGCTATTCTAAGACATAGAAAAGAGCCCGGTTGCTTCGGGATAACACCCCCCACCTTGTGTAGTCGATGTTCGTTGTGGAGGTTCCAGAAGTGTTCCTCAGCACTTCAAACCACGTGTTCCCTGCCTCCTTGGGAGGAACGAAGCTAGGTCGTCCCTACTTTGCCGATAGCTCTACACCCGCTCGACGAATCGTAATTCCGACTCCGCCAACGCGTTTGGACACCTAGCAATTAGATTTACAAGGCCTTAAATGAGATCAATCTCATCTATTTCCAAAAATTCCATTTTGGGTGCCCTAGGGTTAGCATCATGCCATTTGCACCATGAAACCCTAGCCTCTAGCTCTAATCCACCAACAATGGTGCTAGAAGTCCATTTGACCTTATCTCAAAGCTCAAAACCCAAAAACCGTAAGTTCTCCAAGTTAGGGGTTTGGTAGCTTACCTCTTGAGCTACACCAAAGAGAAGAGGAGAGAGAGATGAAGGTGTCCAAGGCCTTCCTCTTGATCTCCTTCTTCTTCTCCTCCCTTTTCTTCTTCTCCTTTTCCTTCCTCTCATTCTTGTTCTTCTTGTTCTTCTTCTTTTTCTAGAGAGAGAGGGAGCAAGAGAGAGTGAGAGAGAGAGAGAGAATGAGAGGCTGAGGGAGAGAGAGGGGGCCTACATACCCCTCTATTGTAACAAAATCCAATTTAGCCCCTCAACTTTTCACCCTGTACACAACCCTCACTGGGCATTCTGCACCCAGAGGGACCGGTCCCTCGTCGTGGAGACCGGTCCCCGAGAGCAGTCCTGGCGATCAGAAGGCCTCTTCGCGTTCGGGAACCGGTCTCTCCCTAGGAGACCGGTCCTCGGGAGACCGGTCCTCGCCTGAGAGACCGATCACCGAGAGCTCGATTTTCAGGACTTAGCCGATTTTGGCCTTTTCTCGCTGGCGTCGCACACGGGGACCGATCCCCTCAGCCAGGGACCGGTTGCATCAAAGATCCCCAGCAACCACCAACCTTGGGGACCGGTCTCTCCCTGCCAGGGATCGGTCCCCGAGAGCAACTTCAGCCCAGTGCAGGTTTTGCACTATATGCTCTCGCGGACTCAACTCCAATGCACTTTTTGTGTTTTGGATAACTTTAGCTTTCCCGAAGGATACTCACTCGACAATTAGTCGATCCTGGACGAAGTACAACTCTCGGATTTCGAGAATTCACTTCCTTATAATTTTCATCCATTAGATTATACTATTAAACCAACAACTCACTTAACCCTAGGGGGCCCACATCATTCTAACCGTACATTTTTTAATCCAAGGGCCGAAAACCTAATAGCACCAAATGCTTGGTGCTATTGATAGTTTTCCAGCCTAAGTATGTGTGTGTATATATATATATATATATATATATATATAGAGCTAGTCTCCTATACTATCTATAGTACCGGGGTTCTCGTACTATAGTCCCGTTTTCGATCTTAGGGTATTTTAAGTTTTTAGAAATAAAATTTTATATTTTTTTCGACATAGATTACTTTATGATCAAATCATTTCAAAATTGTCAATTTT